>NC_059431.1:72795901-72846348 GCF_021028975.2 Sphaerodactylus townsendi | reverse complement strand
CAGATCAACCCCCCCGAGCCCCTCCCCCAAATCTCCAGCACAGAAACATCTGGGCATAACAGCAAGCCCCAATGAAGTCTATGGTGAGAAAAGTTATTTAATTTTTAATTGCTGAACTTGCTGAAGAGCCTGGCAGATTTTGTGCTCTGCTATGGCTGCAGTGGCTGTACCCAATATGGAATTTCTGTGCAGGTTGCACATTTTTGAAGGTAGAGGCACTGGACTTTCAAGGTGGCTCCAGGAGACCCTCCTGATAATAGCATCCAGGCTTGGTAAACTTTGCTTCTGGAGGCAGTGGGAGGGGCAGGTTGAGAGGGTTCAGAGAGAACTCAGCCAGCAGACTTCATGTGTAAGAGCGGGGAAACAAAATAAGCCTGTTGGGGACTCATACAATTGAATCTCCAGAAGCAAAGTTCACCAAGCCTGGATACTATTACCAGGAGGGCCTCCTGGAGCCACCTTGAAAGTCTGGTACTCTGTCTTCAAAAATGTGCAGCCTGCACAGAAATTCCCATTGGGTATAGTGGTGCCAGGGCACTGTAGAGCAGAGAATCTTGGGCAATGTCTTGGGGTGCCTGTCAGGGGTGCATGTTTAAAGCTACTGGCACCAAAATGTCAGGGTCTCATCCAGAGACTGTCCTGATGATGTCATATGAGCTTGGTGAATTTTGGCTCAGGGGGTCCAGCGTTATGGACACTCAAAAGGGTAGCCCCCATCTCCTGTTAACTTCCATTGGAAACAATGGGGGATGGGGGATCCTCTTTGGGGATCCATAACTTTGGTCTTCCTGAACCACACTTCACCAAACTTGGATGACACCATCAGGACAGCCTCCGTATGATACCCTGAAATTTTGGTGCTACTAGCTTTAAAAATGCGCCCCCTGCATGCCAAAATGTGAAAAACACCAAAAATACCAAAAAAACCCGAATGCCTTGCATTCAGGTTTGTTCATATTCGAGCGGGACATTTTCAGCCGATTTTGGCCTGAATTCGCACAGATTTGGGCCAAATCCAGGATTCGCTGCACCTGAATCCTGAAAGCCTACATAGCACAGCATAGTTTCTTTTATATATTACCATAAGCATGCCATGTGCCGAATTCAGTTATATGATTTTTAGGTTACTTTTGCTATACTTCTTTCTGGCATCCTAATTAGGCCTTTCATACTTTCACAAAGACATATTTCTATATCAAGATAAAAACAATATTACTGTTATCTCTGGTTTCTACTAACTCATCTACACTTCATTGTAAACAAAATACTGTCTCAACTCTTCCAGTGGGGAAAAAGTCAATAGAATATACCAGTTAAAGGCTGTACACTTTTGCAAAGAAATATTATTTCAGCAATATCCAAAAATGTCCTTCTCTATGCACTTTTTAAAAAATATATTGATGCCTGCATAGGGATCTTCAGAATGAATCTATATATTCAAGTATCATGCTGAAGACTGTGTTTGTAGATACAGACCCCAACATAGAGGCAAATAGCTGAAAGGCAATTTCAGATGGTGACATTCTTTGCAATACCTCCAAAGCAATAGCTAGCCCTGAACAGAGCAATACTTTATGATCAAAAAATAGTAGGCAGTATGTTATAGTAGGCTGTGTTCCATTCGTGTGTATTCTATCAGGTTTTCTCACCTACAACCTAAATTGACCATGCAATGTTTACTCTCATGGAAGAGGTTTATTTTCCAGTTATTCTACTGAATGTTAGGCGTGTATCTATGTATGATACTATACAAAATGCCACCAAAATGTCCCAAGTTTCACTAAGAATGTAACCAGACATATCACTATCTGACACATACCTGTTTGACATATAAATAAAAAGTTAACATGTTGTCCATATATGCAAAGCCATCTATTCGATTATTTTGGGGTTATAATTAATACTAGTGGTATTTGATGGTTATGCAGTCATCTAACTACTTCACCTTATACCTGCATCCTGATTTTTCACTTCTACAAAATTTGGATGTTGGAGTGGGGGGAAAGCAGGTGGACTGGGGTGTTCCGAGGGAGTGGAGCTGATGTTAGTTGGCTTCCACCACAGGTTAGTGACTAGTTGCACTATAGCTCATGTGCTGGACTTACCCATCCTTTTGGGTGGTGTAAGTTTATTGAACCCTACTGAGTGCTTTCTGGTGGCAGCAAAAGGGACATTTTCTTTCCAGGACCACAGGCTACTGGGGACTTTGGATTGGGTTGTAAGTCAGCTACCAGTGGTGTTGCACATTAACACACAAGATGCTGCGTAATACTGAAATAGACACCTTGGTCTATCAAGATCAGTATTGTCTATTCTGAAGGACAACAGCTTTACAGGGCTTCAGGTGGATGTTTTACATCACCTGCTATCTGATCCTTTCTATTGGAGATGCCATAAATTGAACATCTGACTATTTGCATGCAAAGCAGATGTTCTGCCTCCAAGTCACAACTGTCAGATATCTCCACTCAAAACTATATTAAATACAAATACAATACAAAAACCTTTAATGGCATAGAAGAGATGGTGGTAGACAAAATATGTTAAAACCAAATGACTAAGACTTACAAAAAGGTTTCACTCTTGATTCAAGTGCCTTAGTTAAAAACCTGCCAACTGACTCAGTAGTGTGGGGATGATGGTCACTGAGCAAGTATGAAACTGTATCCCTGTCTGATCTCGCTGAAAATTTCTTCAGGATGGCCTCAAGAAAAAGTGACCGATAGTCTGCCAAATCTTTGCATTGAAGGAGCACGTGTTCAGTTGTTTCAGGTAGGCCCTCTGCACAGGAACATGCCCTGTTCTCCTGTGAGATGTCATGATATCTGCCTCTTGTTTGGGCAGTTGGTAGCACATTAAGCCGAGCAAGCATGAAGTATCTACGAAGGTGTGGACTGGTTAAATTACTCATGTAGTTTGGCATAAAGCCCGGCAAAGGTGGTGAGATGCCATAAAATGTGGGAGAGCAAGTTCTACTGGCTCCAGCTGTAAGAAGCTGCCCTTCGATGTCAAGAGTGCATTGTTTCAAAACTCCAAACGCCTGTCCTTCGTCCATTAGTAGAAGTTGGTCAAAAGATACACCTATGTTGTTTATTTGATTGATAATTTTGGTGTGCCAAGTGGAGTAGAAGTGGTCGCTTAACAGAAGGTATGTCAAGCTGCCCGGGAGGGCTCTGAAATGAAGGCGAAGCCAATATTTAAACAAAGAAAGCCAAACCTGGGAAAAAATCATCTTGGCTCCGGTTTCCAAACAAAGAACTTGATATGTGACTGAGTTTGGAAGACCCAATAGATGACAAAAAAACAAGGATGGAACACTCTCTAATTTTTCAGCAGTTTTTGCTCCCCAGATTGGGGCTCTATAAAGTAATTGTGGCAATAGTTTTGACTGAAAAACTTCCATAGCAGCAGGGAAAAATTGACCGCCTCGAGTATGAAAAAATCTGGATATTGCCAACACTTTGGTTTTAATTGTGTTGAGAGTCTGGTGGATATGAGAGGTCCAGGTTAAGGAGTGATGGAAAATAATTCCTAAATATCTATATGAATGAACTTGTACCATTTATTTTCCACGCGCTGAGTTTTTAGAATTCGAAAAGACCAACTCTTTAGATTTGTTATAATTAATCGACAGGGCGCTATTTGTGCAATACGTAGCAAAGGCTTGAAGTAGTCTTTGCAAGCCCACCTTGGACCGAGACAGCAACATGGTGTCATCTGCATAGAGGAGTGCACATGTGGGTCTTTTTCCCAAAATGGGTGCGTGACTTTCAATCTGAGATAAATGAGGGGCAAGGTCATTTAAATAGAGGTTAAACAAGAGAGGAGCAAGAATACATCCCTGCTTAACTCCCTTGTTGGAAACTATAGGTGAAGTTAGGCGGCCAGCACGATCACAACAAACTTGACAGGTGGTTGAGGAAACTATATTCCTATTTCACATCATACTTAGGTTAATTTTTTTAATTTTTTGCAGTTGTTACTAACTTGTGGAGTACAATATCTTGGGGAAAAATAAGAACAGAATAACTACCTTTCCCTCAACACCCCCCCCTCCACAGATACATCAATCTAAACAGATGAATACTACATTCCTTAACATCCAAAGGATAAATGACTTTCATCTAAGTAGTTCCCAGAAACAGAACAGGGAGGAGGGCAGGGAGAGAGTTCATAACATTATGAATTTGTGTGTGTGGGTTGACTTTGTGAAATACATATTTAGAGTCTGCCAGTGGGAAATAAATGCCAGCTATAAATCTTTTTATTTCTTCAATGGTATTAATTATTTCAGCTAGCTCTAACCAAAATTTTAGTTACTCTGCTGACATAACCCTCTGGTATGGTGTACATATAATATGTTATGATGGGCAGTGTAATGGATTTTTATTTTCATTCACTAAGGCTGCCTGCACACAATCCATTAGCACTGAAGCTCTGCTTTGCCACTCATGAGTTATGCACCCATTCCTAACTCATGAAAATAAAGTATGCCACCCTTTCCAACTATCACAAGTTTATATTTATGAAAGGGCACAATGTAGAATATATTAATGCTTATACGGTATTTTATTTGCTTGTCTGTCACCTTGCATGTATATGCATATATATATGTAAAGCTATACTGTTTGTGTATGTATATATTCATATGTATATCTTAAAGACTCTATAAATAAAATAGAGATGTTGCTTTGTCAAAGGATGACAAATTGTAAAGAAACAAGTCATGTTAATTGGACATGTCAAGTCTCCTGTTTTGTGTCACAGGTTTTCAGTAATACATGAACAATGAAAATTCCCTTTGTTATCTTTAAAAAAACCCTCTGGAAATAAAATAAATATTAATATTTTGTGTAAGCTAAATAAAACTATGGAAGATAATTTCTGATAATGCAAGAAGGTGATCATGCATGGTAGGATTTGATTCTGAATTCTCGAACATCTATATAATCCTGAGGGACAGGAATAGGCGCCACCAAGAAAATTTTAAAAAATCCTTAGCACATTCTATGCTAATTCTGAATGATATGGAAAAAACCATTGCTGGTACCTGGTTAGATAGAAATAATAGTTTATCTGTAAGAGTCAGCATACATGGCATGATAGGAAGACACAAAACAGCTGAACCTGAGCTGGATTGTCCTGCAACAAGGCTACTTGTTTAAAAGTCTTTTTCATTCTTCTCTGAAACTCATATCTCAAAGCTCAAAAATATTATTCTTTGTCAGTCAACTTGTGGCGATTTTATCATGCCAATTCTTGTCCCATTGGTTCATTGTGTATGTGCTATCAAATCACATTGTTCAGACTATAGTACCCTAAAACCTGGGGGTTGCTTGGATGCTTATAACATGAACTATCATGGGAGGAATAGAAGCCAAATGGGAAGAACAGATGGACAAACCTCCTTGAAAGACAACCTGATCATGATCTACTGTTGCTAAGCTGCCTGAGTATTTCATCATCATAGGACAGTATGGCCATTTTTGCATGGCAAAATTGCACCAGTATGAGCATGGGAAATATCTCTGTGCAGTCAAGAATTCTGCACAGCTCCCAAAGCTGTAGCGAGTCTGCCCCACTGTGGTCCTGGTGTTGCCCTGTGATATTGTCTTTGCTCCACAACTTTCAAAAATTGCAAAATTGGTAGTTCTTTTCAAATATCCCTGTGTGACCCCGTGCCTTGCAAGCACACCTGGATCAGAACCTGCCTCGCCGTTCCAGCCTGCTCCACCAATCAACAGGTGCTGGGAGCAACAAATGTTTGCATTGGCTTAGGAAGTGCTTGCTGTTGCTTGACAGACTCACTTCCCTCCCCTTTTTATCTGTCTTGGCTTTGGAGCCGGCAGATGTGTGGGTAGCAGATGGGAATATGGGGAGGGGGGGCAGCTGTTTCCCTATGTCTTTTGTCAAGCCCATTTCTTCTGTCTAAATCCATGGTTTCTCCCTCTGTGTTTTTTTCCCACTGCTATCAAGGCCCTGTCTCTTATCAACACAGAAGGAGTTTTGGGTTCAAGGTCATTTAAAACTACTCTTGTGAAAGTGAGTGGGGGAAAGGGGGGAGAATCAGCCAAACAGAATGCAGGAAATGGAGGTTGTCTGCACATGCATGGAAGAAATTTCAGAAGAGATTGCGGTGCAAATGGAAAAAGACATAGGCTAGTGCAGAAACAGCTGGGGCATTACATCCAGGTCCTGCCTCGACTCCTTGGAAGCGCCGGGGAGCCATGCGGAAGGGCAAACCACAACAAATCAGCTGCAGCATGAAAGCAAAATTACTTGCCAGAAATATTCCTATGAAAAGTATTACTTGAGGATAGGAAATTTGAAGACCACTGCAATAATGGAGTGTTCCTTTTTATGGGCCTAAGCATAGTTATAAGGTTAAATAATTAAGTTTGCTAAAAGAGTTTTTTTGTCAGGAGGAATATATAGAAGGAAAGGAATTTAGTTGGGATAAAAAGAGGTGCTAGGGTTGGAGATTCGGACAGTCCAAATCCGAATTTTTACCGAATCTGCACTGATTCGGACGGATTAGGACGAGCAGGGTCCGAATCTGAGCTGTCCGAATCCTAACAGATCCGAATCCATGGGATTCGGATCACAAGCCGAATCGCGTTTTTATTTTTTGCTGTTTTTTTCACGTTTCGGCCTGCAGGGGGCGCATTTTTAAACATATCAGCACCAAAACTTCAGGGTATCCCCCCCCCCCACCCCCCCCCCCCCCCACCCCCCCCCCCCCCCACCCCCCCCCCCCCCCACCCCCCCCCCCCCCCACCCCCCCCCCCCCCCACCCCCCCCCCCCCCCACCCCCCCCCCCCCCCACCCCCCCCCCCCCCCAAAACCCCCCCGGTACCCCCCCCCCCCCCCCAAAACCCCCTCTCCTCCCCCCCCTCCCCCCCCCCCCCCCCCCACCCCCCCCCCCCCCCCCCCCCCCCCCCCCCCACCCCCCCCTTCCCCCCCCCCCCCCCCCCAACCCCCCCCCTTCTCCCCCCCGCCCTCCCCTCCCCACCCCCCCCCCCCCCCACTCCCACCCTCCCCCCCCCCCCCCTCCCCCAACCCACCCGCCCCCACACCCCCCCCCCCCCCCACCCCCACCCAAATCCGAATTTTACCGAATTTTTTTAGTATTGACCAACCCTAGTGCTTTTGTAATACCCAAAACATGCTGGCTGTTCATGTCAGGGTCAACAATACACATGAGACTATAATATCAGTCTCACTTAAAAAGTGATAATGTGGGACAAGCTGCCCAAAATGTGATCACTGTTTCTTTTTTCTTTCTGATGTTCCTTCCTTTGCCAGCTACAGCTAAGAATCCCAAACTGGTGTTTCTACAGGCTTTCCTGCCACTTTGCTTTATATCACATGGAGTCTCCACCATGTAAAGATATCTAGTCAGAGCACCTAGTATTGTTCAGAAGAGCTGATAGGATGCAGTCCCATGATTTCCTACAGAATTATAGGGTTTTTCCTCTGAAAAGTAATAACTCCCAGAAGACAATGCTAGAATGGTCATGTGCAAAATATTCCCAATCTAAATAGTTCATATATCTTTCCTAGATCATGCAGGCATGATGGGTCATGAAAAGAGTTTTTTTTAAAAAAAAGCCAAACAATGTAACCCCAAGCAACCACACCTTTTCTCATTTAAACAAATTTTAACACAGAGAATCTGGAAAACTCAGGCGGTTAAAAAAAGTACAGTTCTCATGTGGGATTGCAACATCTGGACAATGTACTTGCCTTTGCCATGCATTATTAAGTCAGGCAACAATAAGGGATACAAGGGGATACCACTCAATTGTAAGATAATCTGTGAAGTGTTAATGCTTTGAGCACTTAATGTGACAAATATTGGGAAGGCAGTAGTGGTTGAAGGGATGAATGGGGGAAAAAACTACAGAAAAGCAACATGTCTATCATGAACATACATAATTTGTGTACATTTTTGAACTGTTTTTATACAAGCAATCACTTTGTTGAACATTTGAGTGTAGTGACCACAACAGCCAAGTAGCAGAACTGTAATGATTTAGTATTTTGGCCAGGAATACAATTCCATCCATAAGTGACATCAAAGGACAATGGGCAAAGGGATCTAAGACAATGTAGAGTGGTAGACATTAGAGCTGGAGAAGCAAAATTCTAAGCAGGAGCATGTAAGTAAGGTGGAAAATATAGAGAGGAGAGTGGTCTTTGGGAGCCTGAAAAAGTGGGGTTGGATTCAGAATAACATTTATGCTGGCAACAGAACTTCTTTCTACCTGTAGAACATTTTTAGGATCAGGACTTCAGCAGGCATTTTAGGCCAGCATAAGAGGGGGAGGGGTAATCACATTCTCAGCAGGCATCCTGGCCTTTGAGGGAATATTTGTCTCTATCTAAGTTGAGGAGTTTGTTTTGAATGTGAAAGTGGAAGGAAAGCCTGTGTATAATTTTCAGAATTGGTTTCACATGATGTCAAGATCATTAGTTTTCTTTCAGTATTCTTGTGGGAACTGGTGCCTAGCATTGTTTTTCTCCTTTGAGGTTTGATCATTTTTGAATCCTGGCTATAATCACAAATTCCTTTTATCTGGATGCTGTACTTGCAGGGCATCCCCGACCAGTTATTAAACCACTGACCGGGAAAGGCTCTGCTACCATATGGATACCTTCCAACATCAGTGCTATTATATTAATGGGTTTAATTTAAACAAGACTAGCCTTACTAGCCAAATTACTGCCATTTAAATCAATTGACTTTAGGGGAAATACCACCTGACCACAGCGATTAGTCTTTAATTTATTACTATATTGGTTTCTAACTGAATGAATCAAGCTACTAGCATCTGTCCCCTATCCCCCCTCCCACTTTCTTCTTGCTCAGGATATAAGAAACAGTAATACTAGACTTCAGCTGATTGGGGGAGGAAGGGAGGATGCCTTTCATTAAAAACAGGAAACATCATCTTAATTCAAAATCAATCTTTCATGCGCAAAGAAGAGGTATCTCACAAAAAAGATACTCTATGGGAACCAGCCCTTGTCTTTGATGTCACCTCATTATATCCAGATTCAAATGATCTAACAGATGTATCAGGGTTTTTTTTTAAAAAAGACTTTCTACTTTTTAAATTATATGTAAAGAAAGATGTGATGCTTTTTTTTCTTTTTTGAGGGACTGAAAAACACATTTCAACTTGATTCAAATAAAAAAAGCAGGGGGAAGAAAACGCTTTAGATGTGCTCTTTTGATTTTTTCCAATCCCAGCTGAATAAAATGGAATGGGAGATCAAGAACACTCAATTAATTTCAACACTGGGTGTCAGGAGAGAGAGGGGGAGGAACGTGGCAGGAGGTGGGGTGGGAAAGAGCATTATAGATGCACAACATTTAACAAATGCATAGATTCAAAGGAGGAGGAATTCAGAAGGGGGGAGGAGAGATATAAAAAAGCATGTCTGTATTTTATTGCACTCGGTAAGCTTTTCGCTTGTATTTATAGCCGCAATTATATCTCAATGAGGTTTGTCTACAGCGTTGGCTTCACGCTAATTTTCCCCCTCACTGCATTCTTGGAATAGGCTCGGACTGTTTATGAACCAGACATATTGACCTCATTTACAGCTAGCAGTTTAAATCCATAATTTTTCCACCCACAATCCCTCTTTGACATTCCGGCAGTGCGGCCGGCTCAGTGAGACTGAACTAAAAGTCTCACACTTCATTGAACACCATTATGCGGCTTTATGCTTATAAGCCTGTTTCCCTCGGCTGCCTTTCAGCTTTGCTGGAGATCCGTTTGGCCACAGGCCGGCAGTGATTAACTGGAAGAATCCAATAAATCAGCCTGTCAGCCAGCAGGCTCTCCTCACTATGTCTACAAATCGACATTTGGATTTGCACTCATTTTGTTCCCCTTTCTCTTTTGCGTCTGTCTCTTTGCATCTCAGCCACCCCATTATCCTCTGGGGCTAACAGGCACCTGGCTTTTGCACAAGGTGAACTTGAACAAAGCCTATTGTGTGCAAGGCTGGAACCTCCTGGGGAGGCCAATTGGTAGAATACACCTCCTTTCCCTTTAGGACTGCTGGGCTCCCTTTGCACCCCTCCACCCACATCATGCTGGAATTCTGTGGATAATAGAAGGTGTAAAACCAGAAGAATTTGTTTATATGAGACAAAGGTTTAGGTAGACTGCTATTGGGGGAACAAGGACTTTGTTGGATACTATCAGTGGTGGGATTCAGCAGGGTCGCACCACTTCAGCAGAAACGGTTGTTAAAATGGTGCTTGTAAACAACCAGTTGTTATATTATTTGAATCCCACCACTGGAACCGGTTGTTAAATTATTTGAATCCCACCACCGGAACCGGTTGTTAAATTACTTGAATCCCAACACTGGATACTATGTATGAAACAAACTATATCTGAGCCACATCACAAATACCACCACCATCACCACTAGTGTCACTAATGGTAACAATAATTTGGATGGCTGTTTATCAGAAAAGGAGTTATGCTGGTAGGTAGTTGGTTGGTATTTTTAATACTGGGTAACTGTTACCACTGAATCTTATTCTCTTAGAGTAGAAAAGTTGGATATGTTTTACTGAATGAAAATGCATATAGCCTTCCAGCTAGGGTGAGTGATATGTCTTAACAAATAAATGGAATAATGCTTTGCTATCCAACTTCTTGTTGCAGCTGGAAATGCCTGTTTATGGTAGAGATAAAGGATGAGCAGGAGCTATTTTAGCCTGTGGCTTTTACCCATTGGCATCATCCCTGAGCAGCAGAATGGAACAGAAAGAGAGTTTTGTACCTTCTCCTACTAAATTAACACTGCTAAAATGAGATCAGCACAAGCCAGAGAAAATACTAAAATGAGAGCTGCAATTCCCGAGGCAATGTCTGATTTGATCTGAACTGATTTTTATATATGAAAAAGCTATAATTAGATTAGCTTGTGTCTATCTCTTCCTAGCCATTAGTTTTAGTTTTCTGCTAAGTATTGCTGCCATTAAATTAGCCCACTTGAAATGGTCTGCAAAGGGATGGATCACAATCAGGGTTTAATTTGAGCCATGGCATAATTCCAGGATCTTTTTTCAGTGTCATGGCTTAGCCTTGCAGATAAAGAAATGTCTTGAGGCTGAGTGCTGACTATGAAAACTCATGCCACACATGCGGAATTAAAGGTCATAATGAGATCTGGGGCAATGGTTGTGATTTTTAGGCCCTAGAAGCTTTTCTTTTATGAATTTTGTGGCCCTTTTCTTTGGCTTTCTAAAGCCAATGCCCACCTTAAGAGCAAAGAAAATAGCCCACCATCTTTGTGTACTCTGCCTGCAGAATATTTCAGCATATTTTGATATTTTTTCCCATTAACACACCGTTTTTCTATTAATCCACTGTCTCCCCCTTCCCTTCTCTCTTTCCTCACAGTCACAGCACAACCATCATCTCCTTTTAATCTAGGACTGCCTGCTCGGTACGGGCAAGCATTTGTTTGGGGTCCAAACATCAAATTAATTGTGCTTGCATAAAGAGTAATGACCAACCAATGAAAATGAGGCCCTTACTTTTAAACATTCCTGGTGGCAGCAATTACTGAAGACAGGCTGCTGGGCTGGAGAATGGATGGAAGGTGAGAGGAGATAATTGGACTTTCCCTCTGGATAGCAAAACAGTAAAAATGATAAAAAAAGAGTGCCTTAGCTAGCAGCAGTGTGTATAATCATGTCAGTTGTCAGCAGCCTCTGCTTTATGAAACGAAACAGATATAGTTTTGGAATGGTCAGTTGTCTTTAGTTAATTTACTGCATAATAGCTACTGGAAATAGTAAACAGGTGGGACAGCCGCCTTTCTTGAAATTAGGCAGGCTCTACAATTTCCTTGAAGAAGAAGAGAAGAAGAGTTTGGATTTATATTCCCCCTTTCTCTCCTGCAGGAGACTCAAAGGGGCTCACAATCTCCTTGCCCTTCCCCCCTCACAACAAACACCCTGTGAGGTGAAAGCATGAAAGCATGATTGAGATTGAAATGGTTTTAATACTTAAACCTGACTTTCTAGATGACTTTCCCTCCCCACCCATTGCTGTATACACTGAATGAAGATTAGTCTTTGATGTTTAGAGATCCTTAACCCCGTACTCTGATTGCTGTACCTCCTGACATATGAATAATAAGGAGAGCTGCACAACTGTTTATCATGAGCTACATCATCAATATAGCTAATCCTCAACATGGCTAAATTTGTGGATACTTAAATCTGGACACTGAGGTCACGAACAGGCAGATCTTTCTACAAACTTGGAAAAATCCTCAGATTTGCAGAAAAACCTGAAATCTTTTTTAAAAAGTAAGAATTGCCTCCCTCCAAAAAAGCGAGAAGTGGAGCCTGTAACTTTAGGAATCAAATTCCCTTAGTGGCCACTGTTAAGCAACCTTAACAGTATTGCTATCCTTAAAGCCTTGGTATCTGTCAGTAAAAGGTAAGGTGAAGGTGGCAATGACCTTTCCTGGGCTATTTTGGCCTTTGAGGGAAGATTCATCAGGACCACCAGAAATCACAGGATAACTTGCTACCATCCAATTTGTACAATTCACCTGGGCCTAGCTTCTTGCTACAGTTCAACAGCAGCCACCCCATAAAAGCCAGTGTGGCGAGTGGTTAGAGTTTCAGTCTGGGATCTGGGAGGTCACTGGGTGACCTTGGGTCAGTCACACACTCTACCTAATCTACCTCACTGAGTTTTGATGAGGACAGGAGAGTGATGTAAACTGCTTTGAGTCACCACTGTCAAGAAAGTAAGTAATAAATATAGTGTTGTGCCAATAAAGGTTGTTGATGTTGATATATAGTAGAAAATGGGGGGGGCAGATACAAAGTATGAATATGGTGGGTATGAGGGAAAGAAGCAAGCCATGAAAGTGGAGGGAAAGAGGAAGTAAGGGGGGAGGAATATCCAGGGGAAAATGAGCTCCCCCCCCACAAGTTATTGCTAGTTATTCAATGTATTATTGGGTCTGGAAGCTGGCAAAGTGCAGCTAGGAAATAATTTTCCTGGGCAGAGGCTGCCAGGGGGAAAGAAGGAGAGAAAACTGAATACAAAGTAGCAGATAAAGGTACATTGGCCAGTGAATGAGAACAAAAGAAGGAAACATAAAAAAGAAAAAGGTTTCCGGGGAGTGGGGAGTGGGGAGTGGGGGGGGGAGAAAATAATGGTGGAGGAGAAATGAAATGCTTTCTAAAAGTCCTTGCAGGTCCCCCACTTGTAAACTTCATTTGAGAAATTTGAATTTGAAGTCCCTGTGACTTTACAAGTTTTAAAGAAAATAAGTCCTGACAGTGATCATCTAACAAAACCATATAATCGACAAGCAAGATGATGTTGTAGTTGCCTGTGCAAAAGCAAGGATCTCCACGGTAATTTCAGGAAGTCACTACATGGAGTTTCATTCTGCAGGTTTTTTGATTCTCAGAATTAGAGACACCTGGATATGGTCTTCAAAGACAACATGACATGAATACAACTGTATGGAAAATGTCAGGTTGGATAGAGTGAACAGTTGTTCTCCAAATCTTGATCAAGCATCCAGCAGACATAACTCATCTGATCCTCAATTCCATGGCTGATCTTGTCCAGTAGGCAGAAAACCTCCTATTCCAACCCTATACTGTATGTTAAATGTCTTCATGTCTTAACTTGACAAAGTGTTCAATTGCTGATTGACTGAGCTTATAATTTCTGGATATTCAATGGGCTGCTTGGAAGAAACCGTAGCTGATACTTTTCAAATACTCAGATAGGAGCTCAGGGAACGTGTCACTATGCAGTCGCATAGAGAACTTTTTCTAATTGCTATGTGAATTACTTTCCATTCAAAGCAAAGAGGTTCCTGTTGGTGACATTAGAAAGCAGTAACGTGTCTACATTGTAACAGCTTAATTATAAAGTAAAGGAATAATCACAGTCTGTTATTATGCTGTAGGGCTTCCCCCTCAATCTCTTAGGAATAATGCTGCTGTTCACACCAAAGAAACAGCAGACTGTGATCACTTCTCTTGCCAAGAGGTTCAGAGGTCTTATTTGTGGGAAGAATCGCTTCTTAAATGGGAGGTGTAAAAATGCATATATTTAGTGTTTCTTGGCAAATACGGAGAAATATAAATTTAAATTCTGTAACAATGTACCTTTGAAACTTTTAAAACAATTTAACATTGAGGTCTGGTTTGACACAAATTCCACACATTCTGTTGCTTATTTTTATTGCAGTTTTATGCTTTGTTCAATTCTGTATCCTTATGATGATCCACTGTGAATTATTTCTATAATTCACTTCATGTGTTTGAATGCACTCATGAGGAGGATTCAATTACATATTTTATAGGTGTGTAGTATGTACTCATGTGAGTTGCTGTCTGTTCTACCATGATGATGTTATGGTGGTACCACGATATTGTGCTAAAAATGTGTTCAAAAATCAACTTCTACACGTGCAGAATAATGCACTTTCAATCCACTTTCACAACTGATTGCAAGTGGATTTTGCTATTCCACACAGTAAAATCTGGCTGCAAAGTGCATTGAAAGTGGATTGGAAGTGCATTATTCTGCATGTGCAGAAGGGGCCCTGGTCTCTCTGTCATTTTCTCTTCAGCTGAGCAAGTCATATGGATGCACTGGTGATCTGTTGGTTATTTAAAATGATCATTGTTCCAAGTGATTTTGTATTTGTGCCATTAGTAGCATTCAGCACAAGGGCTGGTCAGGGAGCTACTGCTGGTGCCTGTTCACAGTTTGCGCATTGCTGGATTTGTGTCCACAGGTTCCTTGCTTAAAATCAGACACTTTTTGAGTGTTTCTTTTGTGTGTTCACTATTGGCAGTATTTAATCAGCACTCATTATGCTGATATGTGCTCAGAACTTACTGGCTTGTATCCAAGTAGATCCACTCCCTCTACAGCCCTCCATCTTTCTCAAAAATTTTTTTCCTGAGGTCAGGGTACAAATAGGTAATTGTTTGGAGAGAGAATAATTGATCAGAAATGCTCTTAAGTCTTGGGAACTGGGGGTGGTAGGATCGAAGTCTGGCTGAACTATACTCTGCAGGTGAAAATGAAAGCATGTGAAAAGTACTTGCAATCTAGCAGAGAACACTGGTTGAATACAGTCCTAAGTGACAGACAAAATGGGCAAAAACAAAATCCTAGAGAGATGAGACATACAGCCTGCCTCTTTCACAACCTAGATAAGCCTGGAAGTAGCAACACACCCAATGAAAGGGTCTGTTTTGTCAATGTTGGATGAACTTTGAGTTCTCATGCAAATGCAAATCTTTTTATTGTTTGAAGACAAAGCTTACATGTTACAATTATATTATAATGCAAGCACAGGACTGATCACATTTCAATGGAAACACACATTTAAATGAATATCCAGTGCATAGTTAAAAACAACAGCTGGGATACATTTGTGGAAGAAAGAATATGAATGAAACTCTATTCCATAACATGGATTACTATAATAGGAGTAGCATATTGTGGAGAAAATTCCTATGGGAGAAGAAATAGTAGAAATTGGCTGATCTTTAGTCCATAATAAAAGAGCCTGATGACCAGTGGTATTGAAGCATACAAAAACAGAAACAACAAGGTGCTATGAACTGTGAACATTTTCCTGTGTCTTTGAGGAAATATATAAATGCCTGTTCTTTTCGTGACTACAAGCTATGCAGAGTTTGAATGCATAGTACAAGATCCAGAGAATGATCTTGGTTGTCCTTTGAAGGTCACCTTCAAAGGAAGAAAATTATACAAGTGGCTCTGGACACATGCATAAGAATCTTAATGATCTATGCCATACTATATATGTATTTACTGCAAAATGTATACAAATTGAGGGGAAATAATTAGTAATCTCAGCACCACGGTGATGATGAGGCACCTGCAGGGTAATCACCCAAATCAAATATTTGTCTTTGCTTCTTCAGATGATATATCTCTTCCTGCAACTGTAGAATGGCAGCGAGTGGAGCGTGTACTGAAAAATAAGAACATCAGATGGAAGGAGGGATACCTATCCTGCTAAACTGAACTCCAACCATATTCCTGTCATCAAGCACTATTTGCTACAAGGCATGATAGTATTAACAATGTTGAAGGTGAGACATTAAAAATGTTGAAGGTAAGAAAAAGCTGCCCAATATTTAGTCTGTGGAAAAGAAGATAAAGCCATCTTAGAGCATGAAGACTGGCCATTCAAAGTATTTTAGAGGGTTGTGGTGAGTTTTCCAGGCTGTGTGGCTGTGGTCTGGTCGATCTTTTTTCTAACGTTTCGCCTGCATCTGTGGCTGCCATCTTCAGAGGTGTATTACAGAGGGAAGTCTGTTACACACTGTGTCCAATGAGAAGGGAATGTTTTAGGGGGGCATAAATTGTCATGTCCCCAGGTGGGGAACCAATCAGTAAATATTTGAGTGGAACCCATCATGCAAAAGTGTGGTTGATTGCACAGTATTGCAGGTGGGTTTTTTCAGTCCAGGGAGTGATCACATTTGTATTCCCTGCAGTAGCAGCGGTACTGGTGAACGCAAATCCTGTGCCTGGGTGGAGTTCATCGTCCATGAACCCAGCATGTCCTTGGCCCTTGCCTCTGGCGTTTTTAAGTACTGGTAGCCAAGCTTTGTTAACTCTTTCTTGTTGAAGTTGTCTTGGTGTTTGTGAATTTCAATGGCCTCCCTGTGCCTCTGAAATAGCAACCTTCTGAATTGTCCAGAATGTCAGTGTTTCCTGCCTACTGTTTTAGTTGTTGTTCTTGGATGTATTGGAGCTCTGATTTTAATTTTTATGGTTTTTAAGTATGATTTTAGTAAATAAATCTTGATAACCACCTTTGTGATCCTTATGGGGCAAAAAGGTAGGGTATAAATTTTATATATAGAATCAGGAGATCTCCTGCTTTCTAGTGGGCATTCTGGGGCCTTATCCTTCAAGGACTTAAACTGGTCAGTCTAAGTCCTTGAAGGAGAAGCTCCCAAAATGCCCACTGGAAAGCAGGAGATTTCCTGATTCTGGTGCCCATTGACCTCCAGCACACTGTGGGAGTTTTTTTTTTCTAATTATCATTGGCAATGACATTATATCACTTCTGGGAAAAAAGGAAGTGGCATCAGTCCTCTTTAGAAATCACTAAAAGCGCTACGGTTTACCATTGAATGTCATACCCATGTACCTGCCCTGCCTAGCTGGGATGTTCAGCTGCTCCATGTGAGATGTCACACAATTTCCCAACAGCAGTTTTTAATCCCCACATCCTGCCATGGATCCTGGAACAGCAATGGGAGTGGGAGGGGGGAGCCAATTTATTTAAGTGGGACACCGAGGAAGAAGGACAACAGATGGAAGAATGAAAAGTGCATGAGATAAAAAGATTATAGTTGAGATCCAGTATCAATAAGGGAGAACAGGTACCTGGCAACTATCAAAACAAATGGGGGTGGGGGAAAGAAAACTGAATTAGGAGTGGTCCTCCTTTCTTTCCCTTAATTACCCAGCTTTTTGTTCTGTGCTGACCTGAGTCTTGCTACCCTGCTTTGTATGTCAATATGGATGTTTCAGGTCACAGCAACCAAAATGGAAGTAGAAGGAACAAAATGGAAACAATTTATGGTAACAAAATTCTCACTACATTCCTTTCAGAGATAAAACAAAAATTCTTACAGGTTGTAGAACATATTACCATGATCCTGGTTCCTCTAATATTGATTATCCTGAGTCTGTATACCATGCCACATGCTGCCAAGATTAAACAAACTTGTAGATGAACTAGTGTGTGACAGTTAAATTCAGGTGTTTGTTGTAATGATGCAATCTTTGCAGCTATTGAAGTCACCTCATAATCAAGTTGTAAGGAGAGAACTTCAGCAAACAAGAAGAGGCATTTTAAAAATACTAATTATTTTAATGAAAGAAAGTTGCGACCCAAATTTATTCATGTCTATTTTTTGTTCAGTAGGTTTACTCCTTCCTAGTAAGTGTTCCTAAAAGTACATTCTTAAGCACATTCTTATATCTCCTGTTGAAATCATTGGAGCTTAAATGTGTTTACCTTTGGCTTAACTGTTTATTTTTGAATCATGTATTTTGTTCATAGCAAGAAATTCTTAACATGGGTGCTGTGTGGTTTCTGGGCTGTATGGCCGTGTTCCAGCAGCATTCTCTCCTGACGTTTCGCCTGCATCTGTGGCTGGCATCTTCAGAGGATCCTCTGAAGATGCCAGCCACAGATGCAGGCAAAACATCAGGAGAGAATGCTGCTAGAACATGGCCATACAGCCCGGAAACCACACAGCACCCAAGTGATTCCGGCCGTGAAAGCCTTCGACAATAAATTCTTAACATGATTTGCTGTGGTATTATAAAAACATCCTCATTCAGACCTATATCATTGGCATCTATATGCTAGAGATGCCACAGTTATTTCTGTATATTTATACAGCTTTTTAAAAACAAAGTTTACCCAAAGTAGTTTACAGAGAAAAATGTGTAGCAACATAGCCCTTAAAAATTATAGTAAATAAAAAAGCAGTTGAATAATGATTAACTAGTACTTACAGAGGCAAAAACTATCTAAAAACACATGCTCCTTCTGTATAATTTTAGGCCTTATTATTATAGATGCATCTCTTTTCAGGATTTATTTTGTCCCCCTCAGCTATCTGCCTAAGTAAATTTCTGGTGACTTTCAAAGAGATAACTTGCAGAGAAAGATACTAGTCAAGATAAAGCAAGATATATGACCTTCAGTTATACAAAAAGTGAAAAGAACATTAGTTTTCCCCTTAACTTAGTGAAAATAAATCATGAGCATGCCTCCATGAAAAATAACTGTTCAGTTTTTTGTTTGCCAGACTTTTTCTAAAAATGAAGGAATATTCATTTGGAGCCAAACTATAAAAATGAAGGAATATTCTCTTAGATGCAATCTAGTTGTAGGTACTTTGCTGCTAATGTTCTGGCTGTGCTTTAACACATATTTCAGGATGAAGTTTGCAGGTGTTTCCACCTTGTTTTGTGCAAGTGCCTTACTCTCTAATAGTGGTGGAACCATTGTGGTGACAAACACTACAGTAGAAGAAGGGGTGAAAATTCATCTGCCACTTCAAAGAGCTGGTGAAGCATTCCTTTGATGTTGGTGAGGATTTACTGAGCCTAGATAAGTCTTTTAGAGTAGCTCTGATAGAAACAGGTATTTGGAATATGACACTCCCATCCCAGCAAGTTATTCAAGATACATAAAAAAAAGTTTGGAAAGGGGTAAAAATAATCCATATTCACAGCCCAGGGTGAAAGTTATCTTCTCTAGAACTTCTATAATATAGCTTTCATGCATGTCTGTCTATGAGGGGACAGTGAGTTTCTTGATCATGGCTCGCTTGCCTGAAACTTATAATTGAATTAATAACATTTAATATTTAATAATATAACACAAGAAAACTTGTGTTATATTATCCTGTCTACTGGATCTTATTCGAACATCTGTAACAGATCTTAAATCTTTTTGTGCAAGTCATGAAGAAATCAGATTTGTTCAGCTTCATTAAGTCAAGTTGCTTGCATTCCTGCACCTGTTTTATGTACAAAAAAATGTTGAAATGATTGAAGTTCTAGTAGTTTGTATTTCACTACTACTTCTGCTTAAATGTTTATTGTGAGTGTGTGTGTTTTGTCATTTGTCCATGGAATTAAATGCAATGTGAAGAAGTGCAGAGAACACATTATATTAAAGAACTGTGGAATTAGTGTTTTCAAGTAACTTTCACACTTGCATTCCATTCACAAATAAGAAGTATTAGAATGATTTTATTAGTGGACTGGAAATACTCATCTTCTCATTAAATTCCATTTCATCATCTCCAGGAACTGAAGCTAAATAGAAGCCATCTGTATTTCACTTCCTCTGCCTGGACTTAAATCAACAGACATACTGAATAAGAGTAAAGTGAATCTGACAATGGCCTGCAGCTATATTTCCTAGAACTCTGATCTTGCTAGATCTTGCACGCTAAGCCTGGTCAGACATTGGCTTTAGCTTAAAAATAAAAAAAACCTAAGCATAGCGCAGATGTTGTGTACTGGAATGGGTACAGGTGAGAGTGCCAGAACATATGAAGCCATTCTGCAGAGGCAACCTAAGGCTCTGTTACATCAACACGAACATCATTCCATTGAATGCTGCCTGCTTCAAACTTAAACATGAGCACAATTGCCCTGTGAAATTGCCTTGTCAGACTCTCTTAATTTGACACAAGACAGGATCCTGATCAGATTGCCTTAATTATTACCATAGACGTGTATGTTGAATAGTTTTGTATCAGTCTGGTAGTTGCATACTCTACAAGGCCCATATGAAAAAAGCATTTCAGTGGGTTATCTAATAGGCTTCTCACTGTGTTTACTAACATCAACAAAGCCTACCGTCATTTTTTTTTGCTAGGAGCAGATTAGTGCTATCATTAAAAGGCCTGAATTTGAAAATATGGATGAGTGGGGTGAGGATATGGGAGGGGCAGCCATCAGTGATAGTGTGAAATCACTACTGGGAGATTCCTAGAAAGGTGTGACATCATTTTGGGGTTTTTGTGGAAGTAATGTCACACTGCCACCAACAGTTTTAAAAAAATACTGCCGTCTGCCTGCCGCTAGAGTACTGGCTGGCAAGGCCTGCTGGGGGAAGATCTCCCTTTCCCAATGGACAAATGGCCATCCTATCATGACCCAAGGAAGACTGCTGTAATGGTCTGATAGTACCTATTTACAAAAATGTTCAAAAATGATGACAATGGCAAAGAGTTTAGAACAGGTTGGCAGAAAGAATTATGATTTCCAGTATGAATCAAAGCACATCTTGAGAACTTCCCAGAGAAACCTAAGTAGTAGGTCTCAGTTCAAAGTGAATTTATTGTCTTTTAACTTTGTGCCATTAAAAAATGGAGGTGGTGGCTGATGCATGGCGGTGGCTTGGATTGCCAGCTTCAAGGTGGCAGCCGGAGAACCCCTGATGTTACAGCTGATCTCCAGGTGATAGAGATCAGTTCACTTGGAGAAAATGGCTGCTTTGGAAGGTAGAACCTGATATTATACCCCACTGAAGTACATCCTCTCCCCAAAGCCTGCCCTTCTTAGGTTCAATTTCTAGAATCTCCAGAAATTTCCCAACCTGGACCTGATAACCCCAGCAGCAGCATGGAAGCACAGTAGTCAGACAAAAAAGCAGCAAAATCATATAAATCAGACACATCTTAATTCATTTGGACAAATCCAGATGGCTCATTGAACCATTAGGATATGTGCTGAATAATGAGAGCTCAAGTATGCCTAGAATAAACCTGGGTAATGATTCTAGTGTCCACCCATCAGCTATAATCAGGATTATTAGGAGCATAATGGTTAGAGTATTGGTATAGACATGGTGGGAATACCTAGGTTCAAAATCCAGCTCAGCTCAGTGTGTGTGTAAAGTGTCATCACATGGCAAATTACTTATAGCAACCCCAGCAAGGGGCTGTCAAGGCAGGTGAGAAGCAGAGGTGGCTTGCCATTAGCTTAATCTGCAGAGTCTTCCAAGTATTGACCCTGCTCAGCTCTGATCTGAGGAGATTAGGCTATACCAGGGGTCTGCAACCTGCAGCTCTCCAGATGTTCATGGACTACAATTCCCATCAGCCCCTGCCAGCATGGGCAATTGGTCATGCTGGTAGGGGCTGATGGGAATTGTAGTCCATGAACATCTGGAGAGCCGCAGGTTGCAGACCCCTGGGCTATACCATGCTGCCTTCTGTCCCCACAGCTCAGCATTAAGCTAGCTCACTTAAGCTAGTCCATCAGTATGCATTACCCATCAGTATGTGTAAAACCCCAGAATGTGGGGTGGGGGGGAAGCACACCCAGGGCCACTTCAGGTTGGGAAAATAGTGCAGAGGGGAAGGCTGGAGCCCATTCTTCCCCTGCACCATGGCCCCAGTCAAAATACAGGACCCACCCACTCAAGGAATAAGTTTCCTTTTGCCTGACAGTCAAAATCAGTTTGGGGAACCTGAACTGTACATATTATGAACTGTAATATGGAATTTCTTCTTAGTAGTCCTTGTGATTGCCAAGCATCATGGCATTTCTCGGTTGACCAGGGCAGGGTTAGATATTAAGAGTCCACTGGAGCACTACCATATGTGAGTGTATGTGTGTGTAAAATGTTTGCTTTGCTTCAGATTAGACTTAAAGGCCTGGTCCAAGCATCACTCAGATAAACTTTTTCCTCACCCCCAGCTTCAGCAGCAGACATCTGGGGCAGAGGAACCTTGCATGGAGGATAATAACCCTTTCAGGTCTGACAATATCACTCATAGCCCCCTATGGCCCCAACATAAACACAGTTTATTGTCGAAGGCTTTCACGGCCGGAATCACTTGGGTGCTGTGTGGTTTCCGGGCTGTATGGCCGTGTTCTAGCAGCATTCTCTCCTGATGTTTTGCCTGCATCTGTGGCTGGCATCTTCAGAGGATCTGATGTTGGGAAAGCAAGTGGAGTATATATCTGTTGGAGTGTCCAGGGTGGGTGGAGAAACCTTGTCTGTGAGTAACAAAGAAGGCGACCAGGTCAATAGTTGAGGGCATCTGAATAGAAGTATGAGTAACAATGAAGACTATAGCATGGGCGTAACACTGGAGATAGCAAGGTCACTGGTGGGAGCATCTGAATAGAAGTATCCTGGCCTTTGTTTCTTTTGTCTATGGTCATCCTGTGTTTGTGTGGAGCTGGTTAGACACTGTCTTGACTCTAGTATTTTTCAACACTGGCAGCCAAGTTCTGTTCATTTTCATAGTTTCTTCCTTCCTGTTAAAATTGTCCATGTGTTTATGGATTTCAATTGCTTCTCTGTGTAGTCTGACGTAGTGGCTTTCAGAGTGGTCCAGAATTTCTGTTTTTTCAAATAATATTCTATGTCCAGGTTGGTTTATCATGTGTTCTGCTATTGCTGATTTTTCTGGCTGAAATAGTCTGCAGTGCCTTTCGTGTTCTTTGATACGTGTCTGTGCGCTGCGTTTGGTGGTTCCTATGTAGACTTGTCCACAGCTGCATGGTATGCAATAGGCTCCTGCAGTAGCTAAAGGATCACTCTTATCCTTTGCTGAACGTAGCATCTGTTGAATTTTCTTAGTGGGTCTGTAGATTGTTTGTAGGTTGTGCTTCTTCATCAGTTTTCCTATGCGATCAGTGGTTCCCTTGATGTATGGTAAGAATACTTTCCCTCTAGATGGCTCTTTATCTTTGTTCATGTGGCTTGTTCTTGGTCTTGCAGCCTTTCTGATTTCTGTATTAGAGTAACCATTAGCTGTAGAGCCCTGTTTAGGTGATTCAATTCATCTTGTAGGAGGTGAGGTTCACAGATTCTGTTTGCGCGATGTACCAAAGTTTTTATGGTGCTCCTTTTTTGCCCTGGATGGTGATTGGAGTTTTTGTGTAGATATCTGTCTGTGTGCGTAGGTTTTCTGTATACTACCCCCCCCAGGGGGGGAGGTGAGTGGAATATAGGGTATGCACAGAATGTCTGTGCACCTGGCCCTGCAAACACCTGGGAGGGCCATCAGGAGGGGGAGTGGTCACATCCCTCACCCAAGTTGGACCCCTGACCAACATCTCTCTTCCTCTCCAGCCCTCCTTGCCCATACAGGTGATGGCTGGCTTCGCTAGCCTTGGATTTCTGCACTGGATTGGAGCCATAGACGGATGTCACATTTGGATCTGTCTCCCGGGTGGGGTCCTGGGCCAGCACATATACTGCATGAATGTCTCCTCCAAGCTACTGTTGGCAACCGCATGGGGATGTTCATCAACACGGAGACGGACTACTCCGGACGCAACAATGACGCCTTTGTTTTTCAAGAGTTGCACTTCTGTCAAGATATGGACATGGAGGTATGGACTATTACCAAGCTATGGACTACTACCTTTCTGATAGCCCCTTGCTGACCATTGATGGCATGACCATCCCTCCCATGGTACTGGCAGATAGCGCCTTCCCAAGGCGCAAGTGGCTGGTCACGCTGTTCCGCATCCCGCCGATGCGCAGAAGATCACGTTCAACTTGCACTTTTCCCATGCAAGGAATGTGGTGGAGTGAGCAATCGGCCACCTGAAGGTGAGGTGGAGATGCCTCCTAACCTGCCTGTGGGTCAGACAAGAGAATGCCACCTCAATCGTGGCAGCATGCATAGTGTTACACAACCTATGTGAGAGCCATGGCCACGCAATTCCGGAGCCAGAGTCCCCAAGCGTGGCCGAGGGTTTGGAACCAGGTGAAGGGGAACAGGAGAAGGCTGCAGGGGAGGCGGGCGATGCCTCAACCTCCAGCCAACTTTGCAATCCCAATGACAACACCCACTGCCAGGAAGGCCAGGCTGTCAGAGATGCCCTGACAGGGTTCATATTCTGCAGCGAGGCACCAAGGCACCAAGGCGGCACTGGAGCATGCGTCGCTGCTGAAGGGGGCCACCTGGCACCCAGTCAACCAGTCTCCCGAGGACCAGCTGACCCCATGCATGCAGATCTGACCAGATGGCCAGCCCGGCCCGCAGTGCCTCGCAGGCCAGTACCTGCACCTGTATGTTCCACTGTGAAATAAAGTGCTTCCCATGTACCAGAGGCATCCCATGTGTGTGCCTGTAGGAATGAGGAGCATGCCAGGATCGGGGGGTGGGTATTCATCGAAGCCCTGATCCAGGGTGCTGACGCAGCGCATGGGGTTGTGACTCCACCCCTACAGTGGCCCCTAAAATCCAACAGGGAGCCCAAGCTCCCCTGCATCAGGATGCAGGGCAGTTGGGTTTTTAATGGCCAATTGCCACAGGCACCAGGCAAGTAGCCCAAACCCCTTGTCACCACCCAGACATTGCAGCTCCAGCCATGGCAGCCAGGAGGCAAGTAATATATTGGCAGGTGGAGGAGGTCCCTATGCTTCTCCAAACAATCTGTGACCAGGGCCACGCTGGGCTGCTGATGGGCAGCACCCGCCTCACCAACCACCAGACCTACAGGGCCGTGGCACAGACCCTTGAGAAGGCAGGGTTTGCACGCACCATTAGCCAGGTGCAAACTAAGTAGAAGGCTCTAAAATGGGCCTTCTACAGTGCCATGGAGGCCTGGGATGGGGCCCCTCACTGTTCCCTGTGGCAAAATGGGGCCCCATTTTGCTGCCCTGTGGCAACTGTGGCAGTTGGCTGGGCAGCTGCGATGGGCTGACCGCCGTCCAGAGGGTGAGTGCTCCTGTGCCCCTGGCCAACCTACTGTGCCAATGCAACTCCCCTACCCTGGGATGGGCGCTTTGCCGCTCCCCGCATTGTGACTGGGAAGGTACATGTCATTGTCTTTCCACAGGTTGAGCTGCACACCAACAGGGGCCTGCTGAGGAGGAGGAAGAAGAGGAAGAGGAGGCAGCAGAGCTGCAGAGCACCTCGACCTCCTCTGAATAGGAGGAGGCCCACATGTCGCCCACTGAGGAGGCTGCCCCTATAGCTGGTGTGCCATGTGTGCCTGTGTCTCTGTGTGTGTGTGTGTGTGTCGGGGTGGCGCTGTGAACCCTAGTGCTGGGCAGGGCTAGGCCTCTGGCTGGTCCGGTCTGTCCAGGTTCCCACCCATCTCCTCCTGCCCATCCCTGCCAGTCCCCCTCGCCAGTCCCCCTGTTTTTCCCTGCAGGCACTTCAGGGATCAACGCGAGGTCACGTATGGCCACCCCACCCTGGCATCAGCGACTGCCTCAGTCTCCATGAGGGGGCCACGGTTTGGGCCAGGAGGGCTCTGGTTCCCTGAACCCCTGATAGCCGGGTGACCTTCCCACTCCTCTCTTCCAATGGCTAAGTTGTACCATCCCCTTGCACATATGGAGCAACATGTCCAACAAATGGACTAGAGGCTCCCAGCAGTGGAGCACGGAGTCATAGCGAGCCAGGGTGCTCCAATCGTCATCAGTTCTGTGGGCGCCGGTACCTCCCACTAGCCGTCCAGCTCCAATAGCACTGCCAGTCCCCTCCATGGTCTGTCAGAGGTGGAGGAGGCCAGCACTATGGCTGCCAGCCCTACCTCCACAGCTGACCCAAGGGCAGCAGTGGTCCTCAGTTCGGGGGGGGGGGTAGAAACTCCATGGGGTTGCCCTGAAGTGGTGATTTCCACCAATGGAGCACTGGAGATTTGGGGGGTATGCTTGTTGAGATACTCATCTGCATTGGGGAGGGGGGAGTTGATAGCTGTTGGTTGGGTTGTTGTTGGGGGTAGTTGTGGGTGTCTGTTGTTGGGGTTGGGTTGGGGTGTGGGTCTGGTTGGGGAACATGTGTTGTTGGGGATGTTGTGTGGTGTTGGGAGAGTGTTGGGAGTGTTTGTTTGTTGGCCTGAGGTGTTGTGTTATTTGTAGTGTTCCCTATTCCCCAATAAATGTGAACCCACAAGTGTCTCTTGGCATGTTGGTGGGAGGGTGTTCCATGTTGCCCTATTCCACTGCCCCCGCTGCCCATACAGATTGCCAGCCAGTGATCACCTCCCACACCTGAGACAGTCGTTGGCCATGGGACACCACAGGAGAAAGGGTCAAGTTTGGGTTGCACATTTTATTGAGCTGCCACACATACACACTTGCCTATACTTGCCCTCACCTTGGGGCCCAGGCCACATGGTCCCATCCTTACAGGCATCCCAGATCAGTCAGGAGGGCCACCTGTTGGACCCGACACTGACTTTGCGCAAGGCAGTGCTCGGGTGAGGTCTCCCGCAGTGGTGGCAAGCTTGGCATATGTCTCATGGGGCGACCTGTGGGTTACAAATGGCAGACCTGGTTGCAACCAGCTCCCCCCCCCCAATGGCTGGTGTGGCCGGTGTCTGGCAGGCAGACGCATCCACGATACCTCTCTCCAGAGCATTTGCCAGACGCATTTGCCATACCTCTCTCCAGTGGCTGCCTGGAGGTGCCCTTGCCAGGGCTGACATCCTTCTCCTCCTACCCCCTCCTCCGCCTCCTTCTCCTCCTCCCTCTGCTTCTGCTGTGTGGACGACTTGGATGTGGGCCCTGCAAGAGTAAAGGGTCGGAGAAGCAATGTTCATACATGGGAACATCACCCCAGTGTCTCCCGCCTGTCTCCCGCCTGTGGCCGTCTGGCTCCATTGCTCAGGACCAGCATGCTGCCACTGGTGGTAGGGGGCCCACAGTTACTCCTGCCTGGCAGGGAGCCCTGGTCAACTGCCCATTCGCCCAGGTCTGTCTCCTGCGTGCCTATGACATCTGTGAGAGGGAATGGTTGGGGTCTGCAAGGGGTTCTGTGGGGTGACAACTGTGACCCATGGCTCCTTAGATGGCAGGTTGATGGTATGCCTGCAGCCTTTTCTCCAGCCATGCCATGGCTCATCCTTCCCTGGTCCCGTGTGCGGCCCCGTATTTAACTGCATCCACTGCCAACTGGGAATGTACATATCTTAGGATCCCACAGTCAGTGGACTGGAGGGTGGGGGTGGCTTGCCATCCTTGTCTGGCTGGTGGGGGAGATGGGGGATATTGGGAGTCCCTCTCCTCTCTCACCTGACTCCGAGGGGCTACTGGGCAGCTGTTGGCCCTGGCAGCTGATGGAGCCTCTTGGGAACTGTTGTGCTGCACCAAGGGGCTGCTGGGTTGCTACCTAGTTGCATTTCTGGCACCCCACACTACTGGAATTGTATAGCATCTGGCCACATGGCCTGACTGGATTCTTTCATCCATTGCAAGTATGCGCTCCAGCTCCTCGTAGTAGGGACAGGTGGTTCTCTCATTACCTGTCCATCTATTGTGCTGCTGCACATGGTTGAACTCGTACCTCATGGCTTTTGTTTTGGTGCAGCATTCAACGGCCGTCCACTGGTGGCCCTAAGCCCTCATCCTCTGGGCCACACTGTCAATGTTGCGTCGGCTGTTGCCCAGCTCCCACTGCACCTCTGTCTCCCCTCAGATGTCCAGCAGCTTCTGGATCTCCCTGTCCTTCCAGGTGACACTTCCCCCTGATGGGCATCCAGCAGCTGCCCTTTCAGTGGACATTGGTGGGGCAAGAACCCCCGCAGGGCCAGAGGGCCCCCCAGACACAGATCCGACACTGTCATCACACACCTGTTTCACCGGCGCCATGCAACTCTTGTGGTTCTGTGCAAGTCTACCTCATCCCTTTGTTCTTCCCCTCCCTTGACCTGTCCTCCCACTTGCAGGGGCCTCCTCAGTGGCTGGGGGTGGGGTTTACAGATTACTGCCCCCCGGGACTGGCAGTGGAGCCACCTCCCTGGACCAGTATGCCTCCCATGCCTACACGGTATCCCTATCATGCATGGAGCTTGCTCTGTCCCATGTGCCATAGACCCACTTTTCCTTGCTGCCTCAGGTATGGGCACCTGTGTGGCAATGGCATCATCCACCCATGATGGCATGGAAACCTGCCTGCCACCTCAGTTGCCTGCACCAGTGGCTGCCATCAGCAGTGGTCCTGGTACATGGCATGGCTGATCTCACTGGCATGACCACCATGATAGTTCTCCCTCCCCATCATGACTACCACCAGTGTAGGTCACCGATGAGAGGGTGTAGTTTGTGGCACCAACTCCTAACAGCCGATTTGCATGACTCCGCCCTTGGAGCGCCACTGTTGGAAAATCTCGCTTGTTGAGCAACTTTCGATTACGCCATTTTGGAGCCACTTGAGCATTTCCGCGTCACCACAGCATCAGTGCTGTGGCGACGAGCATGCAAAATCTCTGCCTATGATGCTGCTTTACTGTCCTTTTACCAGCTTTTTTGGCCCATGTGGAATCAGCCATAAAAATGGAAGAGACCCCAAGGGCCATTAAGTCCAACCCCCTGCCATGCAGAAATACATAATCAAAGCACTCCTGACAGATTACCATCCAGCCTCTGTTTAAAAACCTCCAAAAAAAGGTGACTCCACCACACTCCAAGGCAATGTATTCCACTGTCAAACAGCCCTTATTTTCAGGAAGTTCTTCCTAATGTTTAAGTGGAATCTTTTTTCCTGTACCTTGAATCAATTACTCCTTGACCTAGTCTCTGGGTCAACCGAAATCAAGCTTGCTCCATGTTCAACATGACATCCCTTAAAATATTTAAACATGGCTATCATGTCACCCCTTAACTTTCTCTCCTTCAGATTAAATATACTCCCTACACTGTTCCTCAAAGGGCATAAAATCCAGACCTTTTACTATTTTGGTTGCTCTCCTCCAGACCCATTCCAGAGCCTTTTCTTACTGTTCTCTCATTCTGCTGGTTTTCCCTATCCATTTGTTTTTTATGCTGCTCATAACCCCCTTTTATTTAATAGGCCATTTCTACATTATTTATGCACAACTGATAAGCCAATAATCTTTTAAAAATGTGTATGTGTTACAGAGAGAAAAATGGCATGAGAAAATGACACAAAAATTCAGTGTGCACAAAAAAGAAACACAATCAAAATGGAAATTGTCAATTCAAACCATGGAAACACTTGCTACTCATATACTGAATTGATATGAAACATATTTGTTGATAAAATATGCCTTAGCATTTTATGTCTCAGTAGATTGGAATATCATTCCGATAGGAAATATCTCTCTAGTCCTGTTCACATGTTACCATGTGTGCACATATATTCTGCTGATATATACATACATTAGTTTGTAAGGAAATTACTTTGCAATTGAAACTAGACATGAGCACCAATAAAAATTATTGATAAATTCCAGGTTCGAGTTTTTTTTAACCATTTTTTTTTGGGGGGGGGGAAGCTAAATAAAGCTGATATCCATTGGCTTTATTCAACTATTACTGAAAAAAGTCAAATTAAAAATGTTGAAAATTTTCAGTTCTTTCTCCTCCCCCCCCCCCCCAATGTCATTTCCCAAACTCTCAGGGGCTTGGGAAACAGCAGGGAGAAGGGAAGAGAACTGTCCCACCCCAGTGGGCTTGGAAAGCATGGGCAGAAGGAAGATCTCTGTGTCACACTGAGCTAGTTCAGTGCAGCATGGCGATCTGTCTGCCTCTCACCTGCCCCTTACCTCCTGAGCTTGGAAAGCATGGGTGGAGGGCAGAACACAATGCCATGCTGAGCTTGCTTAGTGCGTCATGGAAATATCGCTCTCTTTCCCCCCTTCACTGGCTCCCATGTGGCTTGGGAAATGGTGGGTGGTTTAAAAAACTGAAAAGCTGAATGTTATTTTGCTTTTTCAGCCACAGATGTATTTGGCATTTCAAATACACCTGTTCTTTAATTTGTTAAAGAAAAACCTGAATAGCTTTTTCCAGGTTTTTCGTGATTTGGGTTTACTAAATCACCAAGTTTAATTAAAATCAGTACCTGGATGAATGTGGTTTTGTGTCACATTAACTGGTATATGTGTTGAATGTAACAGGATAATTACTTAGCAAACATATTGGAAAAAAATGCACATCAGGCAACAAAAACCTCTGACAAACCCGTTTTAAAGACAACCCCAAAATTCTTGCTCTGCCCTAAAGGCAGTCAGCCAATTCTGCATTTAACATAGGGAAGGTGTCCAAGCCAACTTGCAGCAAAGTATGCTGTTGAATTGGGGCCAATGACTTGCTATCATATTGCATCATACAATGTACCCTGTTTAAAGTTTTTGCTCCTTAAAAAAATTATATAGTATACTACTTTTTTTCCCAAATGGGGACTCATAGCAACTTTTGACATATTTTCCTCTCCTGAATTTTATGCTTGCAACAGTGATCCCCTCAGCTTTCATTTTAAATGCTGCCTGTAGAAATGGTCCAGGAAGCAAACATAACTTCTCTGTGTGAATATTCTTGCATTTGGTTTCCTAAAACTGGAAGGGGATAGTTAATTAAAAGTCCACTGGTTTTGTTAGAGTTTCATTCAGTTCTGCTTGTCTACATTCAAAGCTGATGTGAAGAAATGGGCTCTTCCCTCCCCCCCTTCTTCTCTGTTCCAATCAGGTATCATAGATTTGGAGGACTTAAAAGATGCCAGACGGATATCAGAAAGAGCCACCTGACCTAGGGGGAAAATATATCTTGACCCAGCCTGACCAGGTCAAAAGAGGGTGGGGTCTGACAAAAGTGCTGGGAGCAGACAGGTGCGGTCTCTTCTTTTTCTGCTGGGTCACTGAATAGAGCAGACCTCTTGCTGAGGCTGTGCAGAGAGCTGCCATTTTTGAGCCATGTGCTCATCCAGGGAACTCATTCAGCCTGCCAGGTAATGGGAACTCTTTGAGAATTGCAACCTTCTAAGCTTTAAGGGCCTACCCTATTTTCAACAACTGCTAGGGTATGTTTAGGGAGAGGGACAGAGGATTTGCATTTATATCTCCTTTGTTTTAGAAACCCTTGCTCAATCTGGTGCAGTGCCAAAATATACTTGTGACCATTTTATTTTTAATAAATACTTTTTAAACCTTAGATATGGGGAACAGTTTTCTGTACCTCGAATGCCCCACCATCTTGGATGCACCATCTAAATAGAAGGGGGGAGGAAGGCTGGCAGCTGGCAAACAGTTTTTCCTCCAGGACCTCCAATCTGCCTTGTGGAACCCAGGAGAGGGGAACCAGGGGAAACTTAGGCTAGGTCTCATGGTTGGAAAGGAAGTTGAGGAGCCCTGATCTCCCCCAGCAAGTAGTTCCTCAAATAGTCAGGTGGTGGCAGCAGTTTTCCCAGAGAGAAAGCTAGCTCTCCCCAGGAAAAGTTGGCAACCCCTGGGAGAGGCTTGGGAATGGAATAGGGCCTGCCAGGCAAAGCAAGCCTGTTCCGCCACAGCTGCCTTGCAATAAAGTCTTGGAATCTGTATCTTTTTTTCTTTTATTGTTTTATTTTAACGTAAGAAGAGTTATAACCTTGCTGAGAGAGTGACAAATTCAGTTACAGTCAAGCAGTACTTGACAGGTTCTATCAGAAAACTAAACAAGAGAAGAGCATGTATGCCTGCTACCAGCTGTCACTGTATTGAACAATGAATGTTTGATGAACCTGACCTGCAAATACACACAGCCCTCTGAAAGTCAGCATTAAGTAGTGCCTCAGATGACAAAATTAACAAGAAAGGATCTGGGTGGATATATGTATTTCACTTCAGTTATTTATTTAGGTCTCAGTTAAAAGAACTACAATAGAATGTGAACTGTACCTTCAACTCTCTGCCAATTCAGTATACAGAGCACTAAAATATCTCTTCTACTATATGGGAAGGCAGCTCATTGGGAGTCAGTAGAAATACTGCAGGGACTCACAGAAATGATAGTACAGTAATTCTGCATGTTAATCCCCCCTGCCCCACAATTATTTCCTCAAAACTAGGTGAGCAGGTTGAGGGAAGGGAGAGATAAAATATGGTAGATAAAAACAAGGGAAAATGCCTGGTATTTATACTTTTATCTAACTTTCTCCTGATGTAGCAAAAAATGTGGAAGAGCCTTGAATGAATGCAAGAAAATAGAAGCATAATTGCCCAATCGTAGCAAATACTAGGTAAGACTATTGGCGATTTTGTTTCTCAAAATTGTGTTCAGCAGATGTCACTCAGCATCTTGATAAGGGAAGTGCTGAGTGTGTTCATTATGCCCTTTCAACTCAAAGTGACAAGCAGAGCTGTAGCCAAAGGCTTGTTTCCCCTCATTGTGTTAATGTGTCATTTTTCTCAAATGCTGAATGACATGAATTCCTATTTTTCATCCCCCTCCACAGGACTTATCCTGTGTGCTGAGTTCTTTTGTGGACTCCACCCACATTTACTTGGCTTCATCCAAACCTTAGTGAAGTTACAGAAAGTGTTCAAAAATTGTCATCTTTGCAAAGTCTGAAATACTTGTATCTGAAACAGTAATTCTATTGACTTTGAGTAATGAGTTAGTCTTTATTAGCCAGAGATCATAAACTTACTTTAGAGCAATTCTGCATTTGAGAGTCCAATATTATGCCCACTGAATGGTAGCCTCAATTCACTGATAGGGATCGAATGAAATAATTCATTCAAATAAGTCTCATTCTTACACACACATTTTCTCCTTCACTGTCAGTGTACCTTCCTCTCTGAGTTTTTGTTTGTTTGTGAATATGTTTTCCTTTCCTCAGCATTGACCCTGCTTTCAGTTTTGCTATTCCCCACATTTTGTGAATGCTCCCTGGGAAAGCACAGGAAATCTTGAAGCTTAAAGATTTCTGTGGTTTTTCCCTCCAGCCTTCTCCCCCCCCCCCCTGTTACACCATACTTGTTACTCCCATTCAACCAACCACCTTCCCCCCACCCCCTGCCCAACTGCCTTCATTGCTATATCATCTCCATTTTGAGAAGTCCCTTTTCAATCCATGTAGCTAGTTCTTTTTCCTTCTGTCTAGATATGTAGAGAGGGGAGTCTAGCACGATTTGTTGACTCTGCTGGAGAACTCTGGTTAAGATGTTTGGGAAAGATCAGATAGCAGACTGAGAAAAGCAGCTCTAAAATCTAAAATAATATCCTAAATTTTTTCAGGTACAGTGTTGTTTCCCTTTGAACTGTCTTCTTAAAAATAACAATGAACCAATTATAGGTTAAAAAGATATTACTGCCTGCCTCTTAATTTGGTTAGATTACCATTTGGATGTTATGGAACACAGTGATAAGGCGTTATATGTGCTTTGATTTGGAGCCCCTCCCCCCATCTTTAGACACACAAGATGGAGATCCAAAGTCTGTGGAAAAACCCCAGTTTTGTATGTGGCAGTATCTTGTTCTCGTGTGAGTTCCAGTTCCCTGTGCCAGTTATGGCACCCTATATTGGGACTGAGTTCTGAGAGCTTATACCCCCTTTAAACTGATTTTCCATACAGAGGAAGGGAGGAAACCGGGCCCAAATTTGAAGGATCATTATATTAGTTTATGTGGTGGTGATGAAATTTTTTATTGCAACATATTGCCTTGAAGGCCTAGATCATACAGTCCGTAGATTGTAGGAATGATGAGCCAATTGGTCGTTTGAATGACTTGTTTTATCCTTCACTGGTTCAGAGTTGGTAGATCTTTCAGATCTAAAATTAATACCCTCTGCGCCTTCACTTGTTTGAGATTTTAAATACAAATGTGTCAATGGAGAAATGGAGATATAATCTCCTCTTTATGTGAAATTACTCTGAGATCCTTAGAATGAATTGATGTACCTATTGTTCTACTGCTCACTAATCCAATGCTGATGCAGGTATTCAAATTTACATCTTTGACTACAGGAATCAAAGGTGTATTTGAAGGAGTTAATGATTACACAGTATGCTACAGATGTTTGCAGTGAATACATCATAGCCATTAAAGGAATTCCAATTTTACTCATGTCAGCCTGCTGATTAGATGGAAAAAATGGTAACTAAACCAAAAATTCTTTGTGCCAAAATAACATAGACAATTCTTCATTACTCAGTAGTGTTGCCAAGTCTAGGTTTTATGACACTGAGCACAAGGATGAAAATTTACCTCTTCACTGTTTGTTCTTCCTTTCACCAACATCTCTTTCATAAAACCAATATTCATTCATGGCAGATTCAAATGTGCTGAAATAACATTCAGTAACCCCCATATTCCGTAATCCATTTCTGGATCAAGGTTATTTGGATGCTACTGTAATGTATCAGTGGGCTCAAATTGAAGAATCTGATTGTTTTACTTTGTAAGAAAGTGCCAGCAATGCACATTCACTTAACTTTTCAAAAATACATTCAGCTGTATGTGCATCGAATGTAACATGATAATTCCTGAGTACGCATATAAAAAAATGAAGTATACACTGTACATGAATTATAAGTGCATTCACAATAATTTGTGCACAGGGTTTCTGTTGTAACAGCAGCTCACAGGCAGTGGTTATAGAAGGACTTCATAACTGTAGCTCTTCATTGTCACCCTGATAATGGTGGGAACATGTTCCTCAGCCCAGTAAGATCAGGAGAGATTGAAGAGGCCATGCTGGTCTTACATAATTTCTGCCTCAAGTTTTTCTTCTTAATCTTTCATTCTAAATAGCTGTACCATGAGTGTGCCTCTGTTAAGTCCTACACCAAGCATTATGTCATGACATAATGGTTGCAAGTGGGCCACTGAGCTGCTTCTGGCTGGCTATACAACCTGTCAGTATTTAGTGCAATCACATCTACAATCACACTTGCAATCACATTTGCAATCACGTTACATTTGTGATTGCAAATGCGATTCAAATGATTACAAATGCAATTGCAACTTCAACTGCAAACGAACTCCATCTGGATACACACAAATGCTTCATCCCCACTCCCACCAGTGAGGTGGATAAAACGTATACCCCACCTCCAACTCACTCTACACTGTGCCACAGAAACACATCCTACAGAGCTAAGCCTCTGAAGATGCCAGCAATAGAGCCAATAGGAGCCAATACTACAAGATCGTGGCTACTTAGTCTGGAAAACCCACAACAGCCAGTATCACAACTGTCTCTTCCTGGACAATAAAGGCTTGGATTTGTTAAACATGTGCTAAACATGATTTGTCTGATACATATGATCATCCCCTGTGTTCATCGAACATGAAGGGAGGGAGAGTGGGCATGAGCATGCTGACTCCACCCCACCCCAACACAATTACCTGGTTGTCTGCAAGGGTGACTACATGAAGGAAGTGGCCTCAGCATCACAGAACACAGGGAAAAGAAACTGCCTCTTTCACTGCACAATCACCTCTGCAGACAACCAAGCAATCATGCAGAGGCGGGGGGGGGGGATGGCCAGCACATCCACACCTCCTCTCCTTCCCCATGCATTCAGTGAATGTGTTGGACTGTCATTCTGAAAGGGGCAACACAGGAATTTTCCACTGGGGTATACTGAAATATACTCCTGTTGTCCTATTCAGAAGAAAAGGCAATCATTCATATTGGGCTGTTTGCATGTAGAGTATTTTCCCCTCCAAAAAGAAAGGGGAACAAAAAAAAACCTTCAGCCCAGAAAATTTAGGTAACCAGGAAGGCTGCCAAAAAGCCTAGTAACAGGATAAATACTAATGGGTTACAAAATATTAAATTAGCAAAGCTTAAACGCATTACGGATAATAAATAATAAATAATATTAAAGAAGAAAAGAATCATTTAAATTATTATGTGAATCATTCATATTTCAAGTAAAATTTCCAAAATAGTTAATCTATATCACACACACACAAGAAGTATATCCAGTTCATTAAATTGATAAATCATACTTCATTATTGAAATAAATAATTACTCCATGCGATCACTTCAGTCCTTATTCAGACCGCTTCTCAGTTTCGCAGAGGTTCAGCCTACCACGGCGGAAAAAAAAGTGCATGCTTATGGATGGCAATAATTTTACTTTATGGTGTATATTTTAATAATATGTAGATGCATGTGGGCCTAATGAATTTCAATGCATTATTTGTAATGCACTGATATGATATTAATTTAATAGTTTGTGACCCATTGGCATTATTCTCCGCGCTGGTATTAGATTTTTTCGGCTCAGTCCCGGTTACGCTGTTATGTCGATGATAGGTCAATACAGTCCAGTATTTCTGCCCGCTAATCTCCAAGCCTGCAGGAACTTTTGGAATTCTGGGTGGGCACAATTACAATATGGCTGCCACCGACCCAACCACAAAACGTGAGGCAGTGGGTTATACATTAATAGTAACACATTATTTACAAGTATTTTCTTGCTTACATAAATCTTACCTTCAGTCACACAGTGAAGATTCATATGCTGTGATGCCAACTTCTGCTAGAGCTATAAAAAAAATCAGCCAACCAATCAGATGTCTAATGGGCAATTAGCAGTCTTGCTGAGCAAAAGGTTTATCTAGTTCCACTCATTTTCTAACACTTGGGGGAACTTATATGTTGCAATTTTTAACATGTAAATAAAACTGGAGTGTGGGAGTCAGATAAGATAAAATATGCCTTGTGTATTTTGCAATGCTTTCAAAATGTTATCTCAGCCCACTCCAATTCTGAAAGTTCTGGATTGAAGTAAGATCTGGGGACAAGGAGTGTGAGGGGAGCTACTCTTGACCCTGTCCTCCATTATCTCAAGACCCTCCAACCCAGTAGAAGCACACAATACACAAACGTGAGTTTAGCAAATCTATAACTTTTCTGAAGGACTTCCGCAAAACCCAAGCAAACTGATATCATATTGCAGAATTTTGGGGGAAGAGGCTAGAGGTTTTAGGGATGTCAGAAGAAGCTGTCACACATTTTATAATAATATAGATGGCTAAACCCATAAGTTTGTAGCTCCTGCTGACCCATCATTATGCCTGGTGAACAATAGAACTGGCAAGGCACACCCTTCAGACAATAGCATGTTCAGTACACCAAAGTCTGCTCTGAAGATCTAAGGGCAATTCATTCAGCAAGTTTTGCCCCATCCCTGTTCTTACAGAATATGCTTAAGGCTTTGCTTAAGTTGGTTTGGTATTATTTTTAATTTTGCCCAACCTTGACAATTGCCAACTATGATGCTCTTTCAGATAGTTCTTGTCTTGCTGCTCTTACATGAAACACTAGTTGGAGACAGTACAAATGGGAGAGAAAACTTAATTCTACTTTTGGCCAACCAGAAAGGTTCACAGATCAGTAGCAAAAAAAACTTAGGAGTCATGTGGTACCTTAATGGCTAACAATAAACAAATGGTTAGTGCTTACGGTGTCTCATGACTCTTATTATTGCTATTGATTGTCAGCCACCAAAACTAAAATAAAGCTGCTACCTTTTTGCCCTTAGGTTGTGTTAATATTTCTTTGATTGAATGGAACTCAGATGCAGACACACACACAGATTTGCAACCTGTTTCTGTGCTTTACCCTCCTTTCTTTTTTATTAAGGAGAAAGGTGGCATATACGTCCCATAAATACATTAAATAGATAAATTAGGACAGATTCTTCCTACTATTTATGTTCAGGCATTCAGTGAAATGGTCTGCAGTCTTCTCTATTAGCCTCATGGTTTGTCAGAATATTAAAGACATTAAAGACAGTGTCTTTCACTGTCGTATAAATTCTGAAATATGAATAACTTATGTCCGTTGTTTGAGGCTTTCCAAAACTGTCAGTAAAAACTACAGGAACTCTTCTTTCCCTGAGGTTAAAGGCAATCTTGAGTTTATAAACTTTATTGATAGCCACATTGCTTCCTTCCACTTTATACAACTTCGGGATCAATGCCTGTATTTTTACCACCAATTCATCCATGTCAGATGCTGGTTAGTGAAATATTGAAGCCATTTCTCCAGAGCAGTGAAAATAGGAGCCAATGTCATGTTTTCTGTCCCAAATCCTCCACCTTGGTTAGAGTTTTCCAGTGACAGTATGATATTATTTTTGCAGCCCAATCCACAGCTATGAAGCGGGCAGGGACAGCGCTGCTTCATCACCATTCTACCCACTCCAAAGGGCTTTCCCAAGGTACAGGAAGCCTGAAGAAGTAAGAGAGAGAGAGAGAGAGAGAGACTCATCTAAAACTCTTCCATAGGGGACAATAGAGATACACCATGAGAATTGTGGCATATCTCTGTCAGTGATTCTGCTGGCAGATGGGAACTGAACGGGTATGGAGGCTGACTAAGGTCAGCCCTTTCCCTGGAACACCCCCAGTCATGCTGGAGCAGCATTTCACTCTGGTGGGCCTGGGCAATGGAAAAAACTTCCTGCTAAGTTGCCCCTCCACTGGCACATCTGTCCCTTGCGGCAGCAGAAAGGGCATTTCCACCAGCACAGCAGTGTGCTGGCTCCAAGGGGGATTACCCCCCCTCCCACACACACACACTTGATTGGACTGCAAGTTACTTACCAAGTTGAATTTTTTTCCTTTTTATTTCCTGAGGAAACCAGTATTTTTATTATAATTCCAGCAATTTTCATGTTGAAAAAATATGACACCAAGAACTAGCAGACTTATGCTCATTACACTTGCTATTTAGCATTTCATTTTGATTGATAATTACATGTAAAAGTGCATCTCTCAGCCATATTGACCACACAAACTTATATAATTTCCAATGAAAACTGGTTCATATGTATCTTATCTATGAGCTTATGGGCTTTCTCCCACCAGGCACATAGCTAATATACCCATTAAGAATTGTAGTGTACATTTTATTTATTTATTTATTTATTAGGTTTATAAACCGCCCTCCCCCGAAGTCTTTGTGAGTATCTATCAGCATCTTTTTAATGGTTTGCATAATCATTCATTTAATTTATTTATTTGTGTATTTGCTGTAAAGTGCAGCCAACTTATGGTGACCTTGCTGGGTTTTCAAGACATGAAACATTCAGAAGTATATGGTGGGAAAGCTATAGGGGAAAGCTCTCTATTTTTTATGCCAAGCCTAAAATAGTTGCCTACTTTAAGAAACATGAAATCTCTATTTGTAATACTATAACACATCTCTATGAAATCTCTATTTGTAATACTATAACACATAAAATTGATCATGCAAAAATAAACATTATGTGCAAAATTATGGTTATTTACTCAGAAGTAACAAGACACAGGTAAGTCTTTCTAAATTCAGTAGAATAGAACAATTCAATCAGAGTATCTGTAGACTACTCCCAATTAGTGGTGATTTGGAAATCAAAATTAATTATGCATATACCTTTAAAGAAAAATAATTACCTTCTTAAGTGAAAGTTCCTACTGAGAACAGATTTAATTGTGTTAAATCTGCATATGAATTCCAGCTTGGCAACTTTGTGCTGGAAATCTCTGTAAACTTGTTTGATCTTTTGAACTAGGATAGGGAACCTGGACATTAATTTATGTCCTGAATAACAAATAGCAGTAAGGCATTTGGATTTGGGATTTTTGGGGGAAGTGCCCAATTTTTTGGAGAGTCCATTATTCCCTATGGGGAACTTTCCAGGTGGCTGGAGTGATTGCTGTTAAAGATTCAAGCACCAAAAGTACAGTGGAGTTGCTGGTGCCTGCCAGTTGAATATTTCAAATTTCAAGTAGATTGAACCAGGAGGTCCAGTTCTATGGGCCCCTGAATAAGTTGCCCCCAGCCATCCTCCATTATTTTCTGTGAGGGGGGCCAAGGTAAAAGCCATGTGTGCAAGCAGCAATCACTGGTCAAAAGTATCTGATGAAAGAACTAGCACAAGTCCAACAGAACTAATGCAGAATCCAGTAATTCTAGTTGAACCATAAGCCAATGTGTCAAGCCAAATAGAACAAAAATCAAATGAATGTCCACACTGGAAACTGTGGGGGGCACTTTTGCAAGCCCAGCAGAACCAATGGCAATGTGCAAAACCTTGCCAAACCAGCCTCAAACCAAAGAATCTCTACAATAGAAACTGAAGGTGGGGGTGAAGTTGTGTAAGTCCAGCAGAACCAGTGACAGTATGCAATTGCCCAGCAGAACCTGGGGCTACAATGGCTGTGCAAGCCCAACAAAAGTAATACAAAACCAGAGAATCTCTCAGTGGAAATTCAAGATGGAGAACACTTTTGCAAACACAAAGGAACCAGTGACAATGTACGAAGGCTCAGCAGGACCCAGTGCCACAGTGACAATTCAAACCCAACAGCAGTAATGTCAAACTGAAGTGTCACAGCATAACAAATCCAAGCAAGGGCAAGGGTACACAAAGCATCTTTGAAAAAGAAAAAAAACTTTTGAAATTGACAAACAGCCTTGAAATAGACTGAACAAACCTGACAAGCCAATAAAAACCCCAGGAAACACAGAAACAAAGACAAATGAAGGAAAGTGGGGGGGGGGGAGTCCTGGGAGCCTGCAAAAACTGGCTTCCAGTCTTCCAGGTTAGCCCAAAATATTTCCAGGATTTTTCAGGTCATTTTTTCTGCAGCCCAAACATTTCCTGAGCATAGGTGGGATGCCCAATATACAAATATATTTTAAGATAATTTTTGGTTCAGTATTACCTAAATGTATATCCCTATTAAAGATGTCATAATATAATATGTGATGTCATGATGCTCTAGCGATTCACACAGGATTTTACCATAGAGATGTGCGAATTCCTAGAACATTGTGACAACCCTTCTGGGTATAAACCAAAAGTGGCATCGTATTGTTGCATATCACTGCAAAATCTCACTCCCTGCCTCTTGCTACTACTGGAGCAGAGAGGCACAGTAGGGCCTGTAGCCCAGGGACAGGAGCTTGGCCACTGCCCCCAGCAGTATGGCAAGCCTAGACCACTGCTAACCAGCAATGTCTTATCATCTGCAGTCTCAATGGTTCCTACTTCATAGCTTTTTTTCCTTCTGAGCCCCCCAAAAGGCTCTGAACATTGATCATACACAACATAGTAGCATGGAAGGCTAGTGTGTGATACAAGGTCAAAAAGATTTCAGTATCTCTCTTCACTCTCAGTCCTTTGATTCAAGATGGCACCCGGAGCAGTCCATGGTTGTAAGAGCTCCAGTTCAGTAGTTAGTTGTAGTAAACCTAGCGATAGGAATTGTTTTCTCTTCAGTATACTTAGCTTGTATTAGGGCAATGAGGGTGCCCTGCTGGCCTTACCAGGGGGCTAAACCTGTGACAAGAGGTGAGCTGACAGAGATGGGGGCTGATGTGTTCCCTGGGTGGCGGCAGCAGTGAATGAATTGTAACAAGCCTTTATTGGCATAAAATAAACATACAATATAAGCATACAAAATTTGCCCATTATTGCTCACAGTTATAGACACTGGTACTAAAATATATACATGGTCCTTCTGTAACTATAGGACATTCCTTCAGCTAAGTTGACTCACATCATTGGATACTGACAGAAGCTAGAAAAATTACTGCTGGCTATATGTGGTCATAATACATAGACATTGATTGGTATTCATCTAGACTTATGTCTGTTATCTTTAGCAGAAATTTTGCTACATTCTCGCACACTGTGGGATCCATGTTGTTCAAAAGCATAGGTATCTTAAGAGCATCGGTTAGATTGTTATACAGAAATGCGATAAGTGCAGATTGCGACATTCTGATTTTTGCAAACCTTACACAATGAAAGAGGGTATGATCGAGTGTCTCCACCTGACCCATATTGCATGGACATAGCCTCCTCTGTTTATTAATTTGTTGATATCTGCCATAGAGCAGCATAGAAGGCATTAGATTGAATCTGCCCAGTGTTAAGGCTCTTCTTAATTTAGGGTTGGTGATACAATGTAAATAATTGGCCATGTGTCCTTGTTCAATTGGAATAAGCAGGGTCAGGGGGAACACGTTTTCCTCGCAGCCATTATCATATCCCGATACTCTTGTTCTAATAGCTTAGTTTTCAAGCAGCTATATGCTTCTGATAGGGAAAGAGTGGACCAACGACTCTAATGAAAAAAAGCCAAGAGCTGCTGATTTTTTCCCCTCAACTAGTTCTCTGTTTCACCTGTGAATTTGCATAGTCAGAAAAGCATGAGGTGTAGCAAACTGGAGTGATCCTGCAAATAGTGTGGATACGTGAGCCACACTAGCCAGTATCTGACAGTTCTCAGACAGTGCTATTGTGGCATGGTGATATTTGCCCGAGTTCTAAACATAGGGCTGCATATGAAGCACAATTTGGTAAGCCCATAATTTTATGGAAGAAACGGGACTGGGCTGTGTTTATATTATTGTTTACAGCTCCAATCCAAGTTGGTGCTCCATAGAGGAGCTGAGAGCCGCATTTAGCATTGAACACCTTCAATGCGGATGGTATATACTGGTGGCCCACAGTGAAAAAGAAACGCTGAATTGCTAGGGCACTGTTAGCTGCAGCGAGTGCTAATTTCCTATGTACTGCCCAATTAAGGTTGCTGGTAAGAGTTATGCCCAAATATTTGAACTGGTTAACTTGTTCTATGGGTCTGTTATTGATGGTCCATAAGGACTCAGGGGTCTTCTAGCCACACCATTATTTTGGTTTTCTCATAGTTAATTACCCGTTTGTTCCTCTTCCAATATTCAGCACACCAATTTCCGAGACGAGTGAGACCAACTTTGGTGTCCGAAAGAAGAACGTTGTCCTCACCATAAAGTAACCCGGGCACGCCATAGCGCTTAGTTTGGGGAACATGCCCATTGGCCTTCTGGAGGGTTGCCACAGCACCAGATCACTAAGGAATATATTGAACAAAGTGGGGGCCAATGTACAGCCTTGTTTGACCCCCTCTGGTTGTGATGATATTTTCTGTGAGCGGTCCTTTTGTTGCGGCTCTTATTCTACAGCTAGTGCAAGTGTATAGCTGTTTTATGAGAAACAGTAGTCTGGGGTCGATATGTAATGCCATCAATTTTCTCCACAGTAGGGCTCTAGATATGGAGTCAAATGCCCCTTTTAAATCCAGGAAAGCTGCAAAAAGTTTACGGTTATTATGCATTATACTTTTGTTAGCTAAGTGTGCTAAAACTGTTACATGATCCAGTGTTGATTTATTTTTAGTGAATCCAATTTGCTCTGGTCCTATTACTTCTGCTTGCTTGACCCAATCTTCCACTCTCCTAAGGAGTAGTTTTGCATATAGTTTGCCAATTACAGATAATAGGCTTATAGGATGATAGTTTGAAGGATTAGTAATATCACCCTTTTTGTAGGGCAGCAGTGGAGGTGGGAAAGGTTGTGAAAATGGCAAGAAAGCCAACAGAATCAATGGAGGTGGTGAGAGAGCCGGCAGAAGCTGCAAGAGAAAATTGATGAGTGAATTGACAGAGGCTGTGAGAGTTGGCCGAGCTGATGGAAGCCATGGGAGAGTTAGTACAGGCTGTGAGAGGGCCAGCAGTAGCTGCAAGAGAGCGGCTGCAGGAGTGCTGGCCGAGCCAACAGAGGCAGTGAGAGGGCCAATAGCAGCTGCAAGAGAGCTAATGCAGGCTGTGAGAGACCCAATGGAAGCTGCAGCAGAGCGAACGGGGTTCCAGGATAGCCAGTGAGAGAGTCGATGGAGGCAGCAGGAGAGTGCCCTGGGGTTGCGAGAGAGCCAACAGAAGTGGTGGGAGAGCCGACACAAATTGTGACTGAGTGAGTTGTTGGTGAAGCCAAAATAGAGGTGCGAGCTGTCGCTAAATTGGGGCTACTGGAAAACAATAGCTTGGGCCACAATACGACAACAGCATCTGTAAGGAGTGCTGGTGGTCAGTCCCAGGGAGGGAGACCAAAGAAAAGTGGACTGCCCCGGGAGATCTGTTGCCCTGTGATTAGCATTAGGAACAGGTAGATAAGTATTAGGAATGTAGAGGGAGGGTTAGGTTAACTCCTTTTGTGTGTATTGTTAGGTTAACTCCTTTTGTGTGTATTGTTGGGGACTGTATTATGTTTAGGATATCAGCTGTTATTAAGTTAGTATGGTTTGTTAGTGTCAGTTATTTGCTGCTATTATTGTAAGGGTTAGCATTAGGTTTAATATGACTAGAAATTTAATATGCTTAGAAGTTTGTATGTAGTTGCCACATGAGATGCAATATTTAACTGATTGTATATGTGTTATTGCTTATTTATTGCTGTATTGTTTTATTTCATATATGTTGCTACTGATGTTTGTTTATTGTGTTGTTATTATATGTTGCTACTGATGTTATGTTTATTGTTGCTCATAATGCTATGAGCTGTCAAAGGCACCTGGTGGGCCACTGCGAGTAGCAGAGTGCTGGACTAGATGGACTCTGGTCTGATCCAGCAGGTTAGTTCTTATGTTCTTATGTTATTGTGTTTACAATGTTATGTTTATGATGTTATGCTTATGATGTTTTATGACGTTATGTTATTGATTTTATGTTTATTGATGTTTGTTGTATTATGTTATGATTACTGGTGTTGTTATTATATTGTTGTTCAGAGCCCTGAGCCTTTCGGGGGAGGACAGTATATAAATTAAACAAACATACATACATACATACATACATACATACATACATACATACATACAGACAGACAGACAGACAGACAGACAGACAGACAGACAGACAGTATTAGAGGGAGAAGTACTCACATTTGGGTGCTGTGTGGTTTCTGGGCTGTATGGCCGTGTTCTAGCAGCATTCTCTCCTGACGTTTCGCCTGCATCTGTGGCTGGCATCTTCAGAGGATCTTCTGAAGATGCCAGCCACAGATGCAGGCGAAACGTCAGGAGAGAATGCTGCTAGAACACAGCCATACAGCCCGGAAACCACACAGCACCCAAGTGATTCCGGCCGTGAAAGCCTTCGACAATACAGTACTTACATTTGTTTCCTAGTGGGGCTTTTTTTTTTTTTTGCCCTGAGGTGCCTAATTCATGTCTTGGAGTTTCAGAAAGGTTTTTGGTCTTGCAACCCTTATCTTGTCTTGGAAAAATGCTGACTGGTTCCCATTTAAATGACTTCCTATTTAAAACAAACAAAAAGTAATGATGCAGCCTTATTTCCAGTGCCAATAGTACATTTCAAATTCTGATGGGCAGGTTGCTTTCATTCCTTCACAGGCTATGTTGTAGTCACCTATTAGCCCCACACTTCATTACAAGTCCTAATATGTCTAGTTAAGAGTGAATGTTAATAATAAAAAAGCTGAAAATGAGACAAGTCAGTTAATGGGAAAATTAAATGGTGCCAAGCAGTAGAGCCAATTGAGCTGCAAAGGTAATACCTACTATCATCTCATTTTAATTATGATGTGTTTTTGTTTGTTTGTTTGTTTAGCGAACCAGAGGGAAGGAGAGAGAGTTTAGTACCAAAACACTGTGAAAAGCACTTACTTCAAAACAAAACAGTCATGGAGGTTGGCAGTACAAGGCTGAGCTTGGCAAAAACACTATTTGAAGGTCATGCTGGTTGAAAATTGAAAAGGCTTTTTTAAAAAGCGCCAATGGCTTGTGCTTTGTACACAATCAATTGCTAATCATCACAGAAAAGCACAACCTTAACTCCAACCATATCATTTTGCATGTATAAACTGCTCACATTTCTTCTGAGAGATGGATTATTATCTGTCAGTGAAGTGTCTTCCACCTTGCTGAGATATGATTTAATGGTGTACATTTGTTCTGAAAAGTTTAGGCTGTTCTAGATTTGATGCAGAGAATCTCTGAAGAAAAATAAACCATAATAAGGTACACACAGCACTTAGTTGGGGGTATCTGGGAAGAATTGGGAAAAAAACCTGGAATCATCCAGAGACTGTGGTTTTAAGTACGAGCAAAGAAAAGTGATACTATTGGACACATGAGCCAAGTTGCCATATAACAAAGAATGCATGGCAATGTGTGAATGGGTCAGAGCTCTAATACAGCTCTAAGTAGTCGTGGAGCCTCAAGCAAAGCTATTCTTTACATCTCTGAAAAAAACTGGAAGACCCAAAAGCGGATTTACACATTATGGAATACACATGTCTGGTCCAGGATCTCTGCCCTTCAGTTCTATACTTGTGTGCATGAAACCCAATGAGGATTGTGACTGTGCCACACATGAAGAAGGGGCTTCAGAACTCCTAGTGCTGTTTTCGTGATCTGTAATGATCCCACATAGAGTTCAAAATACCTGGGCCCAATGGGGAAATCTCCCCTTCCGATCCAATCTCCTGCCCTTTAGGAGAAAGTTAGCAGCAACATTAAAAAATGGCCCCATAGTGATCATAAAGAACATCTTTGTGATATGGTCTATGACTATATGAATAAATAAATCCAAAAGCCCCATAGTGACTTGCTAGGAATTTTCCCCAGTCTCTATGGTCTTTACCACATAAATGTGAGGAAATTCCTAGAGCTTTGTTCAGAGGTGATATCACATTATCCACAAATTCCAATCTCCCGAGGCACAGCAACCTCCCCCAAATCTCCCAGCTTTTTATTACAGTGTTGTGAACCCTAGTCCCAAGCAGACTCTGGACCATTTGTGTACCTTGTAATGCATAAATCAGCCAATTTATTAGACTTTTATCACATTCAGAGGCTAATGTGGAGCAATACTCAAGCAGGGATATTGCCTTTTTTCCTGCTTGTGGTATTTCTGGGGGCAGCTGTGGAAAACAAGAGCTCACTTGATGCCCTCATTCAGCACTAAACAGCCATCACTACCATTTGTTAAGGTCATTGACTTATTAAGAATGAGATTCTCCTTTAAGTTATGGTGGGAAGTGGAGCGGCAATGGTATACAATGTTATTACTGTGCTTCCTGGGTGAGCTGTTACAATTTAAGCACATTTTACTTTGGATGGGCTGATGAGGGCAATACTAATGCAAACTGCAAATATGGTAAGAGACATTTATTTGGTAAGAGACCTTTATTTACTTCCCTTCCCCTCACCCAACACATATAGTGCAGTCTGTAAACAAATAGTAAGGAAATGTGATACAATTAATCTTTTTATGAATAAGTTCATAAAATAAAACCAATCAATTTTGCATACACATTCTCAAAAGTAAAGACATTCATTCTGAACTCATCAAATTCTTCATATTCTAATAACTGCTATTGTGCTCAGAAAATGAAGTTATTGATGACTAGATCTCGTGCTGTGATTGATAGATTCAAAATTCCTTTAAAATATGGTAATGACATTCAGACTTGAGCCATACTGGGCAATTATTGTTCCCATCAAAGCATGGAGTCCTCTTTTTATTTTGACAATTACTTATAGAAAAATATTGTTATGCTTCCCAAATAAAAGCCCATGCCAGGGGAAACTTTATAGGTTAGTTTCCTTGAGAGAAAGTTCAGTATATTCAGAAACATGTAGCTTGGTTGGGACAGTTAGATGGAGATATAAGCAGCTGTTTATTCACAGATGACTCTAGCATATGGAGAACCCAATGCCATATTGCTGAGTGTGAATATCAGAATCATATTGAATGGATCTTTGCCATTTGATTTCCCATGCTCCTTCCCAGGTGAACTACACTTAGACAGGAAAGTGTCAGGCCTGGCTTTGTAGGGGGGGAGGTGTATGGAGTTGCTTTTTGCTTTTGCAGGTGCATCACTATCTAATGGTCTGGTCTTGAGGCGTCTACTGCTGGGATGGGCTTCTTGTCTGCATTTCTCTGTGCTGTTCTGTTCACATGTGCGGGTGGGGTAATGTGGGTCATATTATCAATTGTTTGGCGTCTTTTCACCAGAATCGTCTTTTCCCTGTTCCCTGAAGTCTGCCAAAAAATCCTTGAAGAACTGAGTGTTTATTGAGTCCTGATCCAGGAGATTGACACAAAGATATATTTCAACTGGATCTACTCTTACAAGTCACCAGTACTAACATTCACAGAGGTTGTGGGATTGCAACCTTGTTAAAGGAATGGGTGAAGAAATTTCATTTAAAAACTGTGGTAAAATGTAAGAACAATACAAAGTAGCAAGTTATATGTATTGTCGAAGGCTTTCACGGCCGGAATCACTTGGGTGCTGTGTGGTTTCCGGGCTGTATGGCCGTGTTCTAGCAGCATTCTCTCCTGACGTCAGGAGAGAATGCTGCTAGAACACGGCCATACAGCCCGGAAACCACACAGCACCCTAGCAAGTAATATATTAATACAATAATTGATGTAGGGTCTTAAGTACAAGTCAGATGTTTTATTGTTAGATTCCTTCCAAAACATATTTTAAAATGTTCTTTGGCATGAAACACTTCTCGTTTCTCATTCATATTAATAGATAGTACCTGTTGCCACAGGTCTGGAGAGTGGAAGAAGTCATGGCTCAAACTACAAGCTCTGTATTGCATGCATTCCAAGTTCAAGCCCTGGCATCTTCTCCTTAAGGCACAAGTAGAAGGCACAAGAAGATCCTTTTTCTACTGGAAATCATGGCAAGTTGCTACTAGTCACAGTTGATTAAGCTGAAACAATGGTCTGGCTTAGTCTAAGACAACTTCATATATTCAATCTGCATGGTCAGAAACAAGCCCTTCAACACTGATGTCCAAAAGCACATCCATGGCTGTTTCTAGCCAGCAAAGTAATACTAGAACTAAAGGAAGCCTTAAAAAGTCATCATGGCTGCTAGCTGGGCAAAAGATGCTTCTGATTGCCTTTATATAGTATCAAGTAGAAATACTGCTCTCCTGAACAGTCGAGCTTCTGTAGGCTCCCTGCTAGGGAAGTGATGATGCACATAACTGTTACGTTATGAAGACAAACCGCCTAACACCTGCTGTATTTACATTGCACATTAGATGCTTTATCCACTATGGGGAATTCCAAATGCCTGTCGTTACTAGAAAAAAAAAATCCCCGTGTATATGTAAGAAGACAGCAAAATGCTGATCAACCACCTGAACCCAAAATAAAGAAACCAAGTCATCCTTCACTTTTTTAAACAAGAAAAAAGATGAAAATATACCTCAGTCAATCAGGAAAATTCCCATGGCATAAAGCAGAAAGGTGGAATATCAGAACTATTAGCCTAGACACATTTTTTCCCCAAAAGTCTGCGCCAAGTGTATATTCACATAGCTTGGGTTTTCCCAAAGTATCATAGAGAATGGATCTCTAGAGTTTCTTGGGTATCGCTTGAGAATAAGGGTAGGATTAAAGTCACATGTTCAGCTGTACATGCACTGAATATAACATGAGAATTAACACATGAATAAAGAATCAAATGAACTCTGTATAAAGATTGTATGTGTGTTCAATGGAACTTTGAAAAAAGTAATTGCTGGTACTTTTCTGCATGTCTTCATTTCCTTCCCCATCCCACATTTCATTTATTCAAAAAGTCTACATAGCACAATACAGGAAACATTAGATTAAATGTCTCAAAAACAAGAGACGCAGCATTTAAAAATAAAAAAAAGAAGCAGAAACATGCTAATGTTAGCACTTGGTTTTTAAAAACTGAAAGTCAAAGGATGAAAGCCAAATAGAAGAATCAGGTAACGTTTGTGTAAACATGATGATTAACCAATACTGTTTAAGCAATTGTATTGAATTATAAGATAATGACATTGATCTACAATAAAAATTAACTAATTTGTTTTTTTAACTACCGTAACTGTCAAACCTATTGGTAGTTAATCTTCTTTTGGCTGTTCTAAATGAAGTTAATGTTTTAAAAGGTAGCTGACAACCAGTTAACAATATTTGATCAAGCAACTGATTAAACTGTTTTTTTTACTGATAAGTTGCCCACATCTATGTTAAATTATTTAAATAAGAGGCCAGGGAACTACTGTAAGCAGCCGGACTCCTCTTGCTGCTAAGGGGTACCATAAAGGTATGGGGGTCAAAGAAGAAGAGTTTGGATTTATATCATGCACCTCCATCTGTGTGTGGGCTCTTTCTTTTGATCCTGGAAGCACTGGTCATTTCCTGTTGCTTTTCGTGGTTTAGGGTAAACCTGAATCAGAAAAAATGTGAAAATATCTTGTCAGTATTTTTAGAGGGTTTTATTATTAAAAAGGCAGCAATAAAAGGGCAATAAAAGCCAAAAATAAAAAC
>NC_059431.1:72775255-72795805 GCF_021028975.2 Sphaerodactylus townsendi | reverse complement strand
TATTATTAAAAAGGCAGCAATAAAAGGGCAATAAAAGCCAAAAATAAAAACAATCATTCTGTGCATTTGAGGCTTACAATTTTGTTGTCATTTTGAAAATCTATAACATTTTCTAACAGAAAAAGCAGACCCCCCCCCCCATCTAGCCATTCCTAGGGTATACAGCTACTGAGTTTAGTGTAGTTATCATCTACCCACTTTAAACATTTAAGCATCATTGTACTGCTTTTATATTACTAGATATCCTAATTCTAAACATGACACTGTTTCTCTCTGAGTATTGGTAAGTGGTAAGTGATAAAGATTGGTAAGTGATAAAGATCATACAAAGCCTTGCTATTAAAAATAGATCACACTGATTGGGTTTATTGAGACAAATAGATGAGCAGGGATTCTGTACCAGTTCATAGGGTTCCACTGGCACCAAGGGTGTGTAGCCCTCCAACCTGCCCTCCTCCACTGGAGCAGAGGCCCCAGCAATTGTGCATGGAGCTCACAGAATGCAACAGATCTGATAGGCTGATTGCTCGGCAGCTTTATGTCAGCTACATGATCTCTACTCAGCTGATTGAAGCCACCTGCCTCAACAGAGAATAAAGGAACAAGTGCTAGCAGCTGCCTCTCTGCAGAAGCAAGGCATGTTGTTAGTCTCACTGTTATTCTGCTCCAGGTATGTTTCCCACCTGAACCTCTGCTCAGTTACCTTGCCTTGGACTCTGACTTTCAGATTGTTTCTTGGACTATCCTTTCGGATTCTGTTTGGACTCTGACTCTTCATGTTGACTTCAAACTGTTTGACCTGTGTTTGTGTTCCCTAACCCAGAACTGCCTGTTGCTCTTTTTAGTTGCCAGCCAGACTGTAATAGCAGTTCTACTTTCCCATCTTGCAGTAGAAAGGGGAAAATGGTGTCTTTCCTTGCTGGGAAACTCGCTTAGTCCAAGGGTTCCCTGGAAAGCAGCCTGGTATCCATCTGCCATCACTTAGCATCTCCTCTCAACATCTAGACTGACCCACAAACGACACTTTTTCAACAAAGTATTACAGCAATACTGAAATGACAGGAAAACCTAGAGAGTACCTTATAATCAAATAGGTAGCTCCTATGTCCTCTGGCACACAGAAAAGAGTAATGACTTTAAACTTCTATGACAAATAGATGGTATGATCCAAACTAGAGTGTCTTTTGTCCAAAAGTCTGCCAGGATAGTCCAATGTGGAATGGGAATGAATGAATTGTCCTAATGGAAGTCTCCCAGAATCCAAGATTCCAGACAATTTTAGGAAATGCTTTTGCCCTAGTAAATTGTTTTGGTTTCTGTCACACCATACTTCTGCCAGTGTGAGCATAGAATCATGGAGTTGGAAGGGGCCATAAAAGTCCCCTGTTCAATGCAGAATCAGTGTAGAGCACCCCTGTCAAGTGTTCATCCAGGTGCCACTTGAACAGCACCAGTAAGGATATGAGTAGGTAGCTGTTTCCACTGCTGAACAACTCTTACAGTAAAATAAAATTCCTAATATACAGTCTGAACCTTTCTGTCCATAATTTAAATTTATTATTGTGAGTCCTATCCTCTACTGCTAACAGGAACAGCTCCCTGCCCTCCTCTAAGTGACAGCCTTTGAAATACTTAAAGAGATTTTAAAAAATAACATCAAGGCCAATGATGAAAAATAGGTAAAAGTATATTTTATTACTCAGATAAAAAATCCATATGTGTTTCACCTAAGAGGCTTCTTCAGGGGAATCTGTAATGTAATATGCAATTACATTACAGAGTTTTTAAAAAACAAACCAACGTTCATTTAGGCACAAATAAAATTCTTTAAGTTTGAGCCAAAGCCTGTTAGGTGTTACACAGCTTTATCTTATCTCACTCATGTTCTGTGCTATTTCAAGGACAAATAAGTTCTTGCAGTTTTGTATATGGTACATCCCAGTGGTGTAGCTACAATGGGGTCATCCAGGGACAATTGCCCTGGGCGACCCCTGTTGAGTCACATCCCCACACTCCTCCTCCTTCCCCCCTTGGCCTGGCCCTGCCCAGCTGAAGGAGCAGACTGGCGGGGCCAGGCCAGAGTGAAGGAGGAAGGAGGCTGACTCCACAGGCTGCCCAAGACTGCCGCCACACCATAAAGGTAAGTGGAGCATGGGTAGTGGGGGCATGGCCTGGGCCTGTGGGGCCCCAGCAGAGGCCTTCCCTCCCTCCACCCCTTCCCATTTCCCCCACCCCTTGCCATCCCTTGCCACCTTCCCCCACGTCTAGCCATCCTTCCACACCCCTTTCCACCCTCCCCACCCCTAGCCACCCCTTGCCACCCTTCCCCACCCTAGCCACCTTCTCCAATTCCTACCCAACCCTTGCCTCCCTCTCCCCACCCATAGCTCAGCTGGCATTGTTCTGAGAGATGGTGATTTTGGGGTGACAGTGCAAAAATCATGAGGATCCACGAGGATCCGTGTTTTCCAGCAGGTTTTTGCACAACTGAAGCACCACAGAGCATGGGATATGTGATTGTTTTGGTGCTGCCTATAGACAGTGTTCTATAGTCCAATGCAAAAATCATATGAATTCATGAAGATGTGTTTAAAATCATCTGGAGCTGGCTTTTACCCAAATTCGTGAGTTGGGGCATGTTCCATAATGTGATGGTGACTTTGATACCACCTGATGCAAAAAAACTTTGTTTGATCGTGGTAGGGCAGAGCGGCCACCCATATGGGGGGGCTGGGGGGAAGAAAACTCAGATTTTCCCTAGCTACACCTCTGGTACATTCTGTATTCTTACTGTTAATATATTTAATTTGCTTGTATAATTTTATCTAAATAACTATTTTTTATAAATTCAGTAATGCAATTCTTCTTCTTCTTTATCCGCTTAGTCATGTCTGACCCTTGAATACTCTGTAAACTAGTCCCTTCCATGCTTCCCTGTTTGCCACAACTTCTTTCAATTGGTTGATGTTCATGCCCATGTCCCTTTCAATGGTGTCCAACCAACAAGTCATTGGCCTACCCCATTTCTGTTTACCACTGACCATTCCAAGTAGCATCTCTTGTAGTTTGTGAATTGGGGCCAAGTTTTTTCTAGAAATTATACACCCTAAGGATAGTTCAGTTTTTTACCTTTGTTGTGTCACTCTGTTATTAAGAGATTCTTTGTTATTCTCTTTGGGGATTGTTTTAAATCTGGTTTTTGTTTTTTGTCTGTATTTTACCTGTATCGTCTTATATGCCAATAAAGGCATGGTGCTATGGCATCTTTTTTTCCAGTGAATTTGCCCTCATCACATGTCCGAAGTAGGTCAGCTTCTATCTAATGATCTTGCCCTCCAGGGATATCTCTGGGTTAATACACTCCAAGACAGCTTTGTTGGTGACGCTAGTTGTCCATGGGATTCATAAAAGACTTCTCCAACACCACAGCTCGAAGGCATCCACTTTTCTGTTTTTGACAATGTCCATGTCTCACAACCAGATGTCATGATTGGGAACACAATGGCTGTTATCAGTCTTTGTTTGGTGGTAATTGAGACTTTTTTGCACTTCCCTATTGGTCCATACACACCATGGTTGTGCACCCAAGGGCTAAGCGTTGCCTGAGCTCTGCTGTCGAGCCGCCATTAAGATGGATGAGGGATCCAAGGAAAATGACGCTGTCAACCACTTCTATTTCTTTGTTGTTGATTTTAATATGGACTTCTTTGTTGGCAGTGGTCTTGATCTTGGTCTTTTTGATGTTTAGATGAAGTCCCATCTTTTTGCTTTCTTCTTCTAGTTTCAGTACCAGTTTCTTCAGATCCTTCTCACTCTCAGCCAGTAGGGTTGTATCATCTGCATACTTCAGGTTGCTGATGATTCTTCCATTGATTTTCACCCCAATATTTAAGTCCAGCTTCCTCATGATCACTTCTGCATAGAGGTTGAACAGAAAAGGAGAGAGGATGCATTCTTGTCTAGTACCCTTTTTGAACTTGAACCAGTCTGTGTCCCCATACCTGGTTCACACTGTGGCTTCTTGGTTGTCATAGAGTGATTTGATCAATTTGATCTGGTGTATAGGCACTCCTACCTCTCTCAATGCTTCCCAGAGCTTGTTGTGCTCAACACAATCAAAAGCCTTGGTGTAGTCAATGAAGCATAAGTAGAGCTTCTTCTGGTACTTCCTTGCCTTTTCCATAATCCATCTCATCTTTGCAATGTGATCCCTGGTTCCTCTGCCCTTGCAGAATCCAGCTTGGACTTCAGAAAGTTCTCATTCAATGATGTTGCCTACTCACTTCTGTATGATCTTTAAAAGTATCTTGCTGGCATGGGGGATTAGGGGAATTGTTCTATAACCGGTGCAGCCTCTGGAGTTGCCTTTTTTGGTAGTGGAATGAAAACTGATCTTTTCCATTCCTTTGACCATGTGCAAGTTCTCCAGATCTTCTGACATAATGCTGTCAGTACAGCTTTTGGGACTGGTGTGAGCAGCTCAGCAGGAATTCTATCAATACCAAGTGATTTGTTATTTGGTAGCTGTCTCAGGGCCCACTCCACTTCACTTTCCAACAGGCCTGGTTCCAGTTCCTCTTAATCCAATTCAGTGTAATATGCAATTACATATAATATATTACAGATTACCCTGAAGAAGCCTCTTGGGTGAAATGCATTTTGTTTGAGTAGTAAAATCTACTTTTATCTATTTTGCACCATCAGATTTGGCCTTATTTTGTACTGCCTCTTTATTTCTCCTTAAATACCTAAAGAGGGCAATCATGTTTTCCTTCAACCTCCTCTTTTATTTAGGACTTCCGAACATTCCTAAGTCCATCAGCCTGTCTCACATAGGACTAGGGTTTCTCAGGTCTCTCGGTCAATCCTTGTTGGTCTCCATCTGCATCTTCTCCAGCAGGACTATGACATTTGGAGGTTATGATCTGGTTGATAAACCCCAATAATATGTTAGCCTTTTTAGTTGCTATATCATGCTCACTGCTCATACTGAGCTTACAGTCCACCAATATCCCAAGAGCCATTTTTGGTACCCAAATGTAGACCTTGGCATTTATCCTTGTTGAATTGCATCTTGTTCCTATCCATCCACTTATCCAGTTTGTTCAGATCTTGTTGAACTATATTTCTATCTTCTGGGGTGTTCACTATTATTTGGTATGATCTCCACTCTTTTGTCCAAATCATTTATTAAAATGTTGGCAGATTAAAATGTTGGCATCAGCTGCGCGATGGGGGCAAATGTCTGTTGCAGCAAGATTTCTTGTATAGATGTACAGATGTATCTTGAACAGATGTATTTCCTCATGCACCAGTTTTACTTTCTAGTCTCCCCATCGCAAGTGTGACCACTTGTAGCACAAATTCAATTTTGCTTTGCCAGCAGAGCGAAGAGATTTGCCAGTCAGCAGAGCTTTGCCCTTTTCCCTCCACCCACAACCAGCCTGCCTAGCTCCACCCTTCCCACTCTTTGTGCTGCCATCCATGTCTTCCCTCTTGCCTTGTTCTTATACCAAGCTTCCCTAATCGTTCAACTCGATATATAGAGTTGGTTTTTTGTAAGGAACAGCATATCAAGCAGGGTCCATTTTTGGCTCCGCCTCACCTCCCCCACTCTGCTTCTGCCCTCCCTTATGATCAGGAGGGCTTTTACAAACTTTTTTCAAGACAAACTTCTTTTATAAAAACAAGCCTCCCTCCTGTGGCAGAGAGAGATATATATACATAATAGTATTGGGACTACTGAGTATTATATATTTGTGCCTTTAAGAGGGGTGGAGTTAGTAGAATTAGAAAACAGAGGCTATTTGACACTAGCTGGGAGGGTGAACTGGGCTGCCTCCTCACATGTAAACAGAGTGTGAGTAGTGCCTGCATCTCATTCATGAAGCAAAAAGGACAGTGTCATGAGGAACTAGCAATGAGTTTCTGGTACTGTAAAGATGTAGAGGTTGCTATCTCTTTTGCACAAGAAAGAAATTCTATGGTATCTTGTCACTGACCTAACATCCTCTTAACAATCTGTGGCAGGCTCAGGTAGCCTTCTAACTACACTGGGCAGGTTTTCCTGCCTTTTTAAAAAATGACTGAGCTGTTTTGATGGTAACATATGAGGTGTTTTATGCTTCTCTTCTCAGTCTTAGGAACTCCAGAAAGGTGAAGGGAGCCTTTTCTTTATGGCAAATACTCCTTTTTCAAGTCACCAAAGAGAACTGAAGCAAGTTCAACAAACAAAAGAAAAATGTATTGAGCAAATTATATGGAATCAGAAGATATTTCAGTGGATGGAAATCAGGCAGGCATTAACTATACACAAACATCAGTTTGGGCACTGGCACAGCTTTATAATCAAGCTTTATAAGTTTCTTCAGTTGATTAGTTGTCATGAAAGGCTTTTGACCCTAAGATGTTAGTTGTTACTGGCTAATGGATTCACAATGATGGATTCACAGTTAGATGTTACTGGCTAATGGATTCACAATGACTTTGGGTTCTACCTGTCTGGTACCCTTGCACACAGTACACACACACAGCCTTGACATTCTTAGCTACCCACTTTACATAAGATGCCAATCACAGATGCAGGCGAAATGTTAGAAGCTGAAACTACCAGGCCACCTGGCCTGGAAACCCCACAACAGCCAGTTGATTCCTGCTGTGAAAACCTTAACAATACATTGTGTCCTCTTTGTTTATCTTTTTTTTGTCAGATCTCAAAAGTAGTCTCATTTTTGCAAACATCTGCTCAGGTGACTCAGCTGTACCAAGCAGCAAGGAGATAAGAACCTCTGTCAATCAGCTTTTGCTTTTCTGGGATCATTTTGAAAATATGGATATATATATGCTGAAAATGGTGTGTGTTAGTATATATTTGCTGGTATAAATTATTAAAGGATTTTTTTAAAAAAGTTATCATCTAACCTACTTTGTATCTCACAGACTCATGTCATTTTGTGAGAGTGTGAATAACATGAGCTTTCAGTCTTCCCCACTCCTAGAAACAGTTGGAGTGCTTTAGCACATCTTCTGCTTTGCATTCTATTTGTGTTTAACATAGTGACTCTCTTTGTTCTGAGGTTGAGTGTTGTAATAGTCAAGGGCTCATCAGTCATGTTCTATAGATAATCTCAAAAACACCTTAGCAGACAAGGTCCAAACCTCAAGGCAGTTTATATTCATGAAAACCTCCCCACACAGAGAGGTCACATTGGAGTAAGATGAACTAGTGTCATCAAATATGCACTGTACATTACAACAAGGTCTGGCATTATAGCTTTAACACCTATTCGGTATGAGCTACAAAGTGTTGCTTTTGTCCTTTGCTCAGTAGTTGCATTTCCAGTACAAATGCCGTTAGACAGGATGATTTGCATTTTTAGAATTCAAGTGTAAATAGAAATATGAGATTACAGCTATCATCGTTCTTCATTATTGAAGTGACAAATCAAATTTTGCCCCTAGAGGTACACACCTGTGTGCTGACTGAGAAGAAATGAGATGTAAATGCTTAAGTAATAAAACACAAATTCTGTAAAATAACAAAAATAGCATTGGTACCAAATGGCTATGATTTTCTTAAACACCTTTCCCTGAAAGGGACTCCAAGAACCTTTAATTATTTCACAAAGTGCTCATTCCATTGCACAATAAGCAAATCTAGCTTTCCCATGGAAACACAAAATAATGTTGGAGAATGGATACATTTATTGAAGGCTACTTTAATTATTTTGCCTCACTGTAGTCCACTCTGGAAGGATGCTTTTCCTCTGTGGGTCCCCAGTTGTGATATAGTTGAAAGAAACTGGTTCTCCTTTGTGTACTTTGATGGTAAATAGTCTCTAGCTATTTACTGACAGCTTGAGCCCTCTAAATTTCCAATGATGCTTGACTTCAGAAATTGATACTTTAAAGTAAACATTTTGCAATATTTGTTAATATGAGACTATGACTCCAGTCCTAAGAACAACCTATGGGATAAAAACAGGTCTTACTTCAAAGCAGACTTGCCTAGGATTGCTACTAGTGTCTAGTATTTGACAGTATTAATAGTGGGAATACACTTTTCTTAGAAATGGAATACTCTTTTATTTTCCATGGAAACATTTGCCAAAGAATCCTAGCATGGATTGCAGAGGATTGTGGAACATGCACTAAGGCAGTGGTGGCGAACATATGGCACGGGTGCCAGAGGTGGCACTCAGAGCCCTCTCTGTGGGCATGCGCAAACAGAGTCGCTCCCCCCCCCCCACCACACACATCTAAGCTGGCCTGGGCTGCTGGGCTCGATTATTAGCATTAAACCTAAGACCTAGTTTTGGGGAAGCAATGTAGGTAACCCTGTTAAGCGCTGTTAAACCCCACTGATTTTCTTGTGAAGAACTAAAGTACGATCCTTTACCTGGGAGTAAGCTTGGTTGCTGGCAATGGGGTTTACTTCTGAGTCATGATTCACCTGTTGGAAGAATTGCACAGTTGCTTCAAAGCAAAGCCACCGACTACCACCAAGCTTAATCCCAAGTAGCACACGCTTGGAGCCAACTGTTTTTTCTAAATTAAAACCTCAGTATTCAGGTTAAATTGCCGTGTTGGCACTTTGTGATAAATAAGTGGGTTTTGGGTTGCAATTTGGGCACTCGTTCTCGAAAAGGTTGGCCATCAATGCAATGGGGTACACAAACAATGCTTCAAGGTCAGAACTGAGCCTCATGATCATCCACTGGGATGGTGTTTAATGTGTCATAATAAACAAATACAATTTTCCTGTGTGGCTGTACATTGTAGATCATGTTCTGAAATAGCTCTTTTCCCACTATTCCTCTCTCGTAGAAATCTTGAGAAAATTTTCTTCAGAATGGTCATCTTGCAATAGCATCAGAAAGTAGCAAGCAGATGTTACGGCCTTAACAGGGGCAAGGGTTTTATTAAAGGGATTCTCCACCAGCTGCTAAAAAGTGTAACAGCACACAAAAGTATTTTAAAAGTAGCAAAGGGGAATGAACACTCACGTTGGCAGCAAGAGGGGCCGAGAGGAGATCTTTTAGACTTTTTAATACGAGGAAGGAATTCTGGCAATGAATATTCCACAGAGAAGCAAGAGTCCAAATTGAGTTTAAACGTTTTATATAGATTTGTTCAAAAATACACACACCCAGTAAGACACAAAGGCACATACATTCAAGTTCCTGGTATATAAAAATGTTTTAAAGATAGATTGGAGATAGAAATGGAGGGGGGTTTTCAGGGAAATACGTTACCTAAGTTCAGCTGAAGAAGATCTTGTAGAAGGCAAGGATTTCAAATGACCAGCATCTGAATCCAGGCGAAGGACGATATCGTGTCTCAAACTAATCAGACCAAGGAAGGTACAGACCAGGGGGAAGAGCACATGTGTTGGGGTGAAACCACCCTCTTATACTCTTTTGCCCAGGAAGAGGCGGAACTAGTGAGTTATAAGTTTCCTTTTTCTAAATTCTCTGGAATTTCCCATGCTGTGTTTGGGGGTGCTGAGGTTATTAGTCACTCTTCTATTGCTCTACACCTTGGGACAATGGGAGTCAATTGGTCCTAGATTATATCAGGAAGCACAGAATGGCTTTATGCAAAGTAACTCTGATTTTGGGCTGAGACATTAGATCAGGAAAGGTGGGTGCTTTAGGAAAATTCATGACAATGGGAAGAGGAGATGCAGAGAAGCAGCCATCTGTTGATGACTTGGTTTCCAGAAGAGATAGGGAAATGACAATATCAGATGCTAAAGCGGCTTTCCATATTCTTTGTTTTAACAGTATCTATTCAAGGTGTGGTAATCAAGCATTCTTGTGACTCAAATGAGACCTCCAAATTGCCAGGAGTAACTCATTATCTTAACTCAGCTTTTGTTAAAGTAGTTTTGACCTTTTGACATGCTGCAACCTACACCCATAGGAGTGCTTTTGGCAACTGGCTTTTGCCAATATGATTTTAAAGCAGAAATATATATAAATAATATTCTGGGGGTCCTTTGGGTTGTTACACAGAGGACCCACAAGGAACTTGCAGAGGGCATATTATTTTTCTCTCCCCCACTCTTTTTTGCTTCTCTGAAAGCTCCCACAATCTTTTCCTGCTTTCTTCACTCCTTCCCAGTCTTCAGCTTTCTTTGCTTCTCTCCCCCAGCAGGTGATCCTTTAAAGAACTGCATGTGGTTCTGTGTGCAGGGCTGGCCAGACTCAGTTATGTGGTGGGAAATCTTACAAGAACTTGCATGGGTCACCTCAATTTCCCCTCATCCCCTGTCCCACTTTATTTTCTCTGCCTTCTCCTGGCAGCTCTCATATTTTCACCTTCCACATTTCCTTTTCTTCTTCCCACCTGGCCACCAGGCAACCAGCTACAGTTATTTTCTTCATTTATACTCCCACCATAATGGATACCCATAGGATTTTTCATCAATCTGTTGTCCTTTATTTTATTCTCACAACATCCATGCATGACTTTACAAAAATAAAACCAAGCTTTCTATTATAATGAAAACCCCAAACCAAACAAACAAGAAGAACCTTGCCCGATGTTACAGATTTTTAAAGGAAATAGAAAACTGAACAAAAGAAAGATGCCAATTAGGACTGTGCACAATTTACTCAGTATTTTTCAGGTTTGACTTTATATACCTGGACATTTTTTAAAAAAACCTAATAAAAGTTGAAGCCCCATGTCAGCTTTTTCACTTCAATCAAAAATTGTTTAAAGCTGAACCCGAAAAACACAGAGCTGCATGCAGAAATTGGTGGAGTAAGCTCAGACTTCCCCAGCAATCTCTAGGAATTTCCCAACCTGGAGCTGGTAACCCTAGCCAGGTCTTGTTCTGTTGAGTCCTTTGGAGAGAAGGAGTGTAAGTAAGTAAGTAAGTAATCATGTTGTTACTATGACTGAGTCCCTATTCCGGGGAACTAACTCAAGGTGAGTGTTGTTGCTTCCTGATAGGTTTGTATTTATTTATCTTGAAATTTTTCATGATTCCTCACCAGACCTCCTTGAGACAGCTCACAGCTAAAACAGAACTAAGCTAATAAAAACATGCAAAAAAAACACCCCGCTCAACACACATACCTGTCAATAAAAGCAAGCCCAGCCATAGAATCAAGTAGTCTAAAATGATATTGCTAATACATTGTGTGAAGAGAACTTGCACTTCTGCCATGAAGGGAACAGCATCCAACTGTCTATGGTTGGTTTTGAGCAAAGATATTAGTTTTGAGCAAAGATATTGCATGTTTGTCTCCACAGAGATGAGGCCACTAAGCTTATCCTCCACTTCAGCAGAGGCAGAGACTAAGATGGGAGGTGTTGGGACTTTGCAGCGATTCACCTCACTGCAAGACTCTCTCCCTTCTGCGTGGATAGAAGAGTAGTCCTTCTTGGCTCTGGGCTTAAATAGCTCTTCATAGTCCTGCAAGTTCCTACCTTTTCCTCTGGTTTATGGAGAACTAGCCAATCCTGGGTGTTCCCTCCCATCCCTGGAAAAGGCTTGGGAATCATTCTGTGCATGCTCTGGCCTCTTTCCTTGCCTGACCCCATCAGGCCACTGTTGGTCTGTGAAGGAATGGCTTCAGTTTCCGACCTGCTAAGGTTTAAAGCCATGGTGTGCTAGCTCACCACCATCTTCTGCTACTGCTTGTGGAAAGCCCAGCCCTGCAGCTCCACTTATCAGTCCAGTAGCCATAGGCAAACCTATGTTCTTCTCTCATTCCCACTGAGTTCCTTCATGGTTGTCAGGGGACTGGAATTTGTTCCCGGTCTGGACACCTCCTCACAGGGACATAGACTTGTCATAGACTTAGAATAGGAAATTGTTATTGTCGTGGCCTCTTCCCTCCCAATATTTGATGGCAATGCTGAAAGGAAGCAAAGGAAGGTACCATTTGTAAAAGGCATGTTTTATAGTCCTTAACCTTCCTCACTCATTGTGGTTTACTTTCACCATCAAACCAAGTTAGGGCATTGTTTCTCTTGAGGAACTGAAGGCAACCCCCTTCTGTTGCTTTGCCATGAAAGGCTTAATTCTATGTTTGCATCTTCATTTCCTTTCACACTTGCTACTTAGGGAAGCAACATGCTTTGTAGAGTACTCTAGGTTTTAACTACTGCTGCCTCTATTATCTGATATTGGTACACATGGACTGAATAGTGGCTTAATGTGGGTCACAGAGACTGACTGCATTAGAAAGGAAAAGCAATTTAATAAGAAAAAGAATGGCATACACCACATCTGCTATAACAACAGAATGAGCATGGATGAAAAGAAATGGGAATAAAACACAAATACTCTAATCCACTGGTATTCGTTTTGTATCTCGTGGAGAGCCACATTTGCAGTTTCTATCAGTTTACTCCCAGCCCTAGCATGTGGCCTTTACTTCAGGAAGACTTGCAGGTTACTTGTTCCATTGATGGTATCTTTTTTAAGGTGGGAACTACCTATCAACCATAAGCCTTCCAAATCAAGGAACTTTCCCACATTCCTGAAATATGGGACAGGTGGTACATTAGGAGCCACAGGTGGAACACTGAAGACCTAAGTGAATATCTAAGTGAATATCACTGTAATCCCTTACATATTGCTACTGATGGTAATAACAGAAAGACAGTATTTTTTGGAGTTGATTATAATTAGAAACCATCCATTAACTCAATTTTTAGTATCTAAAGGTCACCCTCTCATGATTTCAATACCATGGGGTTATAGCTTTTATTGGAGTCAAAATAGAGTCTTCCTCCTTGGTACATAAAAATGGCAGAGATTAAGAAAACAAAGAAAGCTTCCTCAGAATGCTAAGTGATTCTACTCCCTAAGCAGACCCTTTGCCTTTCTGACTGCAGGAAATGTCCACTCCACCTTTTGGCCTCTAGAATCTCTATAGCTTAGGGGTGATTATCCAATGTGACATTCTGGCTGCCCATTGTTCTTCTCTAGCCAAAGTCATCTGCATTTCTGTAACACTGGCTGGCTCTGATTTTTCACTTTCCTCCTGCTAGTCAGTAAAGAGTCCCTCATAGCCTCTTGCAAACCCAAAAACAATCCTTTGGGGCTGCAAACTCTGGCATTAATCCTAGAGTGTAAGTAGGTTTGCCAAATCTGGGCTGAGAAATTCCTGGAGATTTGAGGGTGGAGCATGGGGAGCACAGAGTTTGGGGAAGAGAGGGAATTCAACAGAATGTGATGCCATGAAGATCACCCTTCTCCAGCAGAATTGACCTCTGGAGATTAGATTTAATTCCATGAGTAGCCTAGGTGCCATGCAGATGATAGCAACCCTAGCTATAAGGCACTTCAACACAAGACCTAAAAACATCATACTGCTATGTATGTTGTTCAGAAAGGGTAAGAACTGAATAATACAATTGTAAAAAAAGATACAAGTGCATAGCTCCTCAAATACACACACTGACAATGAAATCTTGGAATAAAATAAGATTCCCTTCCCCCCCCCCCCCCCCCGCAAGAAAGTACAGATATACCAGGGATGGGTATCAATTTCTCAGCTGTAAAAGTTTGGACTAGGACTGTGGACCTCATTTGTAATGGAATTTGCCCTAGCCATAGTCAGAATTTTCCACAATAACAAAACACAAAATCTTATCCTTCAGAAGGGGGAGGCTTGTTAGAATCAGGTCTATTTGTAGGCCTCATCCTTAGCTGGAAATGATGTTCTTGGGGAAAGAAAGCTGTTTCTCAGTTTATTTTGTCTGGGCTTTCTCATAACAGAGCAGGAAAAACAGAGGTTTTTTTTTTCTTTTGAGAATTTTCAGAGGAAAATGGGAAGTGAATGGATTTTGAGATAAGCTGGATAGTTCTTGGCATCACTAGAATGTATTGAGCTCATTTCAGTTGCACATGAGTTCTCTCATCATTAAATGAGACCTGGTATAGATTTTAGGTAAGAAAAGCCAAAGGATTGTTTCCATTATTGCTTGAACATCTGTACCATTTAGTTCATGTTCTATTCTCTTGTTGCAAGCAGGGAGCCGATTTTATAAAAAGCAACTTGGCTATTTGGCCACCCGCTCAAGCCCTTCATCAGTGAAGTGTGGAAATCTGAGGCTCCGCTGTTGTGATCATGGTTATTGAACATCATATGTTCACCTACCAAACTTGTTTGTCTTAAAATTTGTGGCACTGCTGTTTCACATGACATATTATTTCCTGGTCTATGAATATGACTTCCTGAGCTTTCCTCAACTTTGTTACTGGTAATGATGGTAGATTGTGCTAATGTGATTCCTAAACATCCACTTATCACTATTCCTAATAGAATATATTATATTCCTAATGGAATATACTATATACCACTATATATTATTGCCTAATCTAACACATAACAAATACCTATTGCCAAACATACAATCATTCAACTCTTACTCATAACATACAATTAAATATCCAAGAACCATTAAGGATGTGGAGGTTGGGGGTGTTAGCACTTCCAGTTTTTATAGTCCAATTATTTTAGTTTCCTCCTCTTCTTGGACTATGAAAACAACTCAGTTGTCCATAATAGAGTAGCAATGGCTGCACTTGAGAACTGAAAACTGAGAGGGGAAAAAATCCTATAAAGCTGTATCTTTTCACCATTTGGGGTATTCCTATGGAAACATACCTCAATGAAATAAAAATGTTACCATTTGCTCAAGCCATTAAAGAGAGGTAGCAATTGCTAGAGCATCATAGATTAAGAAGTATTTAGCATGTACATTTTGCATCACTGCTTGTTTTGTTTAATTAAATAACCTATATAAAGTAAAAGTTTCTACTTCATAAAAAAAATAAATCCTGATCTATTCTGTTTTGGTTTATGGGGTTCTGTTGTCACTTCTTCCTAAAGTGCTGTTTCCTCACATTTGCATCTCCCAGCCTTTTTAATGTGATATTCCATTTAAACTGCCTTTTAATTGTATGTGCTGCCTTGGCAGAACATGACTGATGCACTCGCGCTAATTAGGGCTCCAGTCAGCAGCCTGTGCCAGCTGGAAACTGAGAAACAAGCGTAAATTATTCTGTCATCAATCAGCTCGAAAATGTTTGAATCACTAATTAGTTTGCAATTTGGGTGACAGTTTATCTGACGCAGGCGGTGTCAGAAACTTCAGATCTAAGATGAATAATTTGCCAGCAACAAGCGCACATTCCCTGCTTTTAAATACATGAAGGTTTATCTGCATCTTGAAAGGTGGCTCAGCAGCCTTCATTAGCTTCCAACTGGGACTATGTAAATCAGGAATCAGTGTGAGGCACTTCAGTCTGTGGTGGTTTAGCAGATGAGATTTGGGGAGGGGGAGTCTCTTTTCTCACTTTTTTAAAAAAATTAATAATTCATAAACTGATAGACGAGGATGTTTGGGGCTTTAACAGCTTAAAAAACATCACAATGGTTTAAAAAAGGCAATCACCCCTTTTTACATGAAAATTAGTTGTGCCGCATCTTGCTGTTTTCACTGATTTATTCTATCTCTGTTGTCATTTGGCTGGAATGCTAAGCAGCAAGTGATTAGGCCTTGTCCTTTAAAACAGGATCATTATTGGGCCTTATTAAAAGGCAGACATGTTTCCTTGCAAGGGATGAGGCACAGAAAATACAAACCTGGTTACAGGGATTTTTTTTTTAAAAAAAGGTTATTTGAAAGGTAGACATTGGATTGCATTTGAAATGCAATTCAGTACCTCTATTGCATCATACTGACAAGACTACTAAATTTGAATAGCTTCCAAAAGATACAGTCCTGTAGCGCTCATCAACATCACAATCCTGCACAGAGTTACCCTTTCTAAATCCATTGAAGTCAACAGGCATAGAACAGTATAATACTGATTAGGACTGTACTTATAAATAATAATTTGCAGAGGGTGCTTATACATTCATGGCCTTCTTGGAGACATAGACGTCACTATGTCAACCCATCAACTTCAAATGTAATAAAAAACACTATTGATCCTACTGGGAAGGCTCAATGGAGACTCTACTATCTCCAGGGCTAGTGGAACTATGCTGTGGAACCATCAACCAAGTTTGGATTACCATAAAATTAGCTGGTGACCTTTTGGGGCTGGATGGGATTTTTTTTTGTTACTCAGACTGGCTACTGTAGGACATCTTTTTAAAATTCTTCACAATATGTCTGTGGTGTGGAGTTACAAATAGGGCTGATCTTTTTATTGGATGGGTCTTATAATTAGGAACCACTGGCTGCTATAACAGTTAGGGATAGCTTTCAAGCAACCTGAGACATCTTAGGATGAAGAGATGTTCCTTAAAACAGCCCATCATTTGCCAGCTGGAAGGGTGAATTGTGAAGGGAATGTCCTTGGTCCTTATCAGCATCAACAAGCCCTTAGTTGCTTGAGAAGCAGCATGCTGGGGGAGGAAAATAACACTTGACATCACTTGGCACAATTAATGTGCAGTTAGGATGACTAAAGTGTGAAGTTTTCCAAAAGACTGGTAGCCATCATGCTGTCTCTTACTTTATTTATTTATTTGGAGAATTTATACCCAACATTTCTGCTCTCAATAGGGCTACCAAGGTACCTAACAGATTAAAAATGTACATAATAAAATCACAGCTTTAAAATCATTAAAACAATTAAAGGTAAAGGTAAAATATGCATGTGATAACATAAAAAAAGAAAAACACAGAATAAGAAGAATGGATAACTGATGGAATGCCAAATAAAACAAAACAAAAAAGTCTTCACTTGCTGGTAGAAGATAGCAACAAAAGGAGACAGACAGGTATTCCTGGTCTTAGTTGCAATCTGCTCTTTAAAAATTGAATGATTATCTGAGGATGCAGATCAGCTATTTAAAGTAATTCAGTAAAGCTAGCTTACACATGTCTTCTTTGGGGGCTAGTGCTTCTTTGGGACAAAGAGATCTTCCAACTTTATGTTTTGCTTCTTCAGGGAACCTTATCTTAAAAAGTAATATTTTAAGTTTGTGCATGCAGGGGTGGAGCAAGGGGGAACTGCGCCCAGGACATGTGCATGCCCTGTGCTCCTGCTGCAGCACTGGCCACGCCTGCCCCACCCCAGAATGGCCCTGGACTGCCCTGGCTACGCTCCCACACTGGGGCGCACCCGGGGAATCGGGCCCCCCCACCGCGTTGGCGCTACACCACTGTGTGCATGACAGAAGTGCAGCTGTACTTTTCTTTGAGCGAGGCAGGTGTATATGCACTTTCATTTTAATTTGTATAAAATAGAAAGTTAGCTTAGGAGAATGCCCCAAAATATAAAGTATTGTACACTTACAAACCTGACACCAACTGGCTTCTCCTCTTCATTTTGACCAGGCCCCATTGCGTCTGACAAACAGAAAACATGGGTCATTTTTTTTCTTTTCTAACATCATTATGACCCCATTACCCCCCTTTGGGTGCCAATTCACACATCCATGTACAACATCTGATCTGGTATAATTTAATTGCTTACCATTTGATGATGGTTCACAGATGAATATTGGAAACTTTTGCCAACTCTGAACTGATCTCATCAACAATTCACTGAACTTAGACACACTGAAGATTTTCTCACATAGAAGGGATTTTTACTATGGACTGGGATTTTCCAGGCCTTGTCTTCCAAAATGACCCCTGAAACATAGCCTCTATGGTAAAGGAGACCCCCAATCCCCAGGAGCAGTTTGCGGGGCGTTGGAGATCTACAGTGGGAGATGGAAATTGTTAAAATTGTCTTCTGTGTGGTTTGCAAAAATCTTTCAGTTGAATTTCAGCCAGCTACCACTAAACAGAAAACATGGGTCATAGTGCAAGGCTTCAGAGATGTGTGGATTGCTCCTTCAGCAACTATCAGGGTCACATTTGCTGGGTGGCTATCATTTCTAAGAAGTGTGCTAGTCTTGAAGACACAAGTTCATGCCTGAGCGATGTGATCTGTTCAGCAGCTCTATCTGGATCCCTTTATCCTTAATATCCACTTTCAATGCAGCAATTCAGATCTGGAAAATAGTGCAAAGGGAAGGGATAACAAAGCTATTGTGGTCTTTGCCCCCCAGAATGCAAGAGGAAACAGAGTGGTTCAACAGTAAACTAATAAATCCAATCATGCTTTTCCGAAGTGATGAGAAAGTTTGCAAACAAGAATATATGTCAAATATTAATTTCTACTCTACTAAACAAGGCTGAGGAATGGGGAAGGCTGGACCTTATGTGGGTCAAACCAATAATGCAGCCACCATTTTTGATTGCAGATGTGGTGAGAATGCCATGATCCAAACACTGTTCATTTCACCTAAGCCTATTGAAATTAGCATGCTCATGAAATTAGCATGCTGCACTCTAGTGGGCTGTGGCCTTTTAAAAATGGCATTCCCCCCCTCAAATAAAATAAATTATAAATATGTTCGTGATTGTTCAGTGAAGCAAATATTTATCTATTCAGAGTATTGAAAAAGTCAGAAATATAAAAATGTCTCTCATATAAAGACCATAGAAACATGAATCAAGATCCGGACTATTTCTACAAGAAAGCGCAGCAAAATCTACATTGAAAAATTTCACTTCCTGCTCACTGGTACTGGTAAAAAATATTCTAAGTGTAAAATTAGACATGTCAGATGAGCTGAGTTTGGGGTTATTCTGTACAGAAAATAGCCATATTTGCTATCCTCCAACAATTCTCTGTTTTCCAAATTCACCACCAGGTAGCTGACTTACAACACTGTCAATTAATTCCTACTGGAATGAACAGCAATGAAGGAAAGGGATTGCATAAGGAAACTACTGGTGAGGAAAAGATTCAATACTCTCCTCTTGCCATCACTCTTCTAGTTTAAAGCTGCCCAGTGTCCCACAGTATTTTGCTGGTGCAATTGACATTCTATCACACAGATGTGCATACTGTCACATTTAGTTAGACTTCATTCTTTTTTAATGAAAGGGAACCTTTCAACAGGGGATGTAGTGCATAAACATGCAAATCCATTCCCCTATACACACACGAGTTTTGCCAGTCCTTTCAGGGATCCACTTAATTATTCCTTTAGCAGTGACAACCAGCTGTACTTTGATGGTTTGGAAATACTTAAAAGCATTCATGTAGTGAGTAACTTCTTGGGCTTGGCTACTGGAAGCCATTATTATCAATTAAAAGGTGTATGTGAAAATACTACGTCACAGCTATTAGAATTGCACTGAAATATTACATACTGAAATAATCATGTTGTGGAAGTGTGAATTATCAATATGCTCACTATTTGAAGCTTATATAGGCCTTTTAAAAATGTGCCATTTAAAGTAATATGTTCCTTTCAGGCAGAGGCATATGGGGCCCAGATTGCATCCAGAGTCAAAACCTCCTCTGGGCACCTCCCACCAGTGGCATTGCACCCCCCAGCATGGTGTGGAATCCCTTCCCCACCTATTCCCCCCAAGCCCAACTTACCTGAGCTGGCAAGGGCGGGGGATTCTCTTGCATCAGGGCTGCTGCCCGGGGAGAGAAGAGAAGCTGGCTGCGTGGCAGCCAGCCCCTCTTCCCTGCCCAGCAGCACTCGTGGCACACACGAGGGAAGGGGAGAGAAGCCTGCCAGGTTCCAGCACTGTTTCCCTTCCCTCCAAACAGCCCGGCTGCTTGGAAAGGAGTGAAGTGGCCACTGCTGGAGTTCTAGCAGCACCCGCACCACTTTGCTCCCCTCTGAGCAGCTTGGAAAGGAGGGAAACGGCAGCTGCTGGAGCTCCAGCAGCCCCCCTGCCATCTCTCTTCCATCTGAGTAGCTCGGAAAGGAGGGAAATGGCCACTACTAGAGGCACTGTAGTGGCGGTGCAAGTGGAAGGTGCTGTTGGAAGCACCGTGGGGAAGACTCACTGGTCACATGGGGGCCAATTTTGCACCCCCATGTGACCAGATGCCATTTGCCTGGTGACATTGGATACCCCATGTCACCGAGTCGATACGCCTCTGCTTTGGGGGTCCAGAGTCTGAATTTACTGATACCATTACACTTTCAGCATTTCAGAGTTCTTAATCATATATTGACAGAAAATTTGTCAGGGAGATGTGCAAGATAAAGCTTCACTGGGTGTCTTCAACTTATATAGTTTGCCCATCAGAAATACACATTGATGTATATCATTATCAGGCTCCTCCTGAGCTGGGTCAGTGCTCAGGGCCATTGTGTCTTTCAGGATCTCTTTTAATGGGGCCGCTACCCAGTGTACCTCAGAATTAGGCAAGATGTTACCTCACCCTTTCCAGACTGCTGCCTTTATGCTACTTTCTGAGGACAGGTGCTCCAGAGAATGCCTGGGCTCCCTGGGCTCTATCACTCTTTCTTCCTCCCATACCTGTCTCTGGGAAGTGGCAGGTATCCAGGCCAACAAATCCCCTAGGGCTCCTTAGTCTTCCTTAAAGGGCCATCAGTCTGGCCTGGGAGGTTCCAATAGAAAGAAAAACATGGATCCAAAGACCTCAGTCAACTCTGGAGGAGGCTTTGCTGCAATGGTGTATCTAGGGAAAATGGACCCTGGGGCAAAATCTGAGTTTTCCACCACCACCCCTGT
>NC_059431.1:72757608-72775172 GCF_021028975.2 Sphaerodactylus townsendi | reverse complement strand
GGCTGAGAGGCACCTCCCAACAGGCGAGGCAGGTGTGGCGGAAGTGGTGGTGGGCATTGAGGGCTTGGCTGGGCTTGGATGGTCAGCAGCTGCCTGGTGAGAAGGTTTTGCTGCCTTCTAGTGTCTGGGTGCAGGGTCACCAGCCAGTCTGCTTAAGAGAGGGGTGGAGCATGGCCAATCCTGCTGCCACCGCTACTCCTAAATGGTGCCCTGATGGAGACTCCAGCTCAGTCTCTGGAAAGGTCACAGTAGGCCAGGAGAGTTTGAAGGGGGCTTTTACAGCTAGCGGACCACCAAGCGAAGGCGCCTCTCTGCCAGAGGGTGTGGGAGTAATTTTGTGATTAAATAAGTGGCGCCCAGGGCCATGTGACCCCACATGTCCCTCTGGCAGGTGTCTGCTTTGCTGGGCTTGCTCTCTGCTTCCCTGTCTCACTTGTTTATTGGGCCTGCCCATTTCTGGGCACTCCTTCACTGTACTGAGCCATCAACAGAGCCTTGCCTGATATTGCGCTGGTATTGGGGTTGTTGATCCTGCCAGCTGGTATGCCTGTGAGTGCAGCCTGTGTGTGGGAGATCATGTTGGATGCTCCCATGGCATTGGAGTTTGTTGGTGGGTCTGCTTCTCAGTGGCACTTGCAGCAGCCAAAGTAAGTGCCTACAACTTGTCAGGCAATCCTACACAATGTTACTTCAGTTTAAGTCCACTGAGCTCACTGAGAGGCTGGCTTATTATTATCTACCTAAAAAGCCATTACTGAATGACATAGTGAACTGACAAAAAGTAAGGATCAGTTAGGCTCTTTGTCCAAATGGTAAATAAATATGTGTGTGAAAAGTTTAATCACATTTTTGTCTCAAAGCAAAGAAAAGTTAAATAATATTTATCTGCTTTAATATGTTTAAACAAGAAGATCAGTCAAGATGAAGTATTTCATTTCAAAGAGGTATCCCAATGGCAGCAACAATAGTATCAATTATAGAAATGTTAGCAACAACAAAACCATTCTATTGCCCAACAAAGGTCAGCAGTAAATCTATCTAAAATATGTACATAAAAATAAGGGCTTTGCAACTGTGACTGAAACAGATATTCACAAAATCAGCATTTAAGAATGAAGACACTATGAAACAAATGCAGATAGGATTCATTTTGATAGTATAAGAGCAAAATAGAGGGACGTTAAGGAGGAACTACCCATACAATTTAAAATGAAAGATGCTGCAGGTTGCATATGGTGATCATATATTTTCTATATGATCATATCTTTTTCAAATGGTCAGCATGAAGTATGGACAGGTAGGGTTGGTGAGTGTAATGATCAGTCTTCTTAATACACAACAATTATCAGCAGAAGCTTTTCAGGGCAAAGAGAGAAACATTTACCCTATGCAGATGGCATACAATATGATAACAATATGTTCAATGAGGAAACTGGGATTACACTCACTACCTCTGTACCCATGTGTTTCACTGAACCCACTACAGGAAGCTCTGTGTCTGTAGGCTCCTCCACACAATCAAGAATTTGTCTACTTGGGATCATGCCTGCTAATTGCTACAGATCATATGCACTGTGAAGCTATAGCCAGTTAAAAAACTGGAAGACCTATGAGTTGAGCTAAGCTGTATACTTTTAAATCCTGCTGATTTTAATGGGAAGACTTTCTCCTATTAAAGTTAACAAAATGCTGAATGTTGGTAGGAATGTACCCATTTTTGTTGGGGCTACAGTGACAGGATAATCTAATATTAACTTCGTCTATGGCAGGGGTAGGGAACCTGCGGCTCTCCAGATGTTCAGGAACTACAATTCCCATCAGCCTCTGTCAGCATGGCCAATTGGCCATGCTGGTAGGGGCTGATGGGAATTGTAGTTCCTGAACATCTGGAGAGCCGCAGGTTCCCTACCCCTGGTCTATGGCTTCTATAGCAGCCTGAATAGCCCAGACTAGCCTGAGCTCATGACAGCTCAGAAGCTAATCAGGATAGGAAACCACCAAGAAAGACCAAGGTTGCTGTGCAGAAGGCGGCACTGGCAAACCACCTCTTCTCATCTCCTAGTTTAAAAACCGCTTGAGGGGTCACCATGAATTATCTGCAACTTGGTGCCACTTAAATGTTATTAGGGTTTATATAAACACATAAAGGTACACTATGATATACTAACACTTCAGGGACCACCGATAGTAGGATGAAAGGGAGTTAATAGCCCAATCTAGATTGTGGAGGAGGTCAGGGATGCTGCTGCTGCTGCTGCCCTGCCCCACCATCTCCTGAGAGCTTTTCAGAGGAGTGGGGAGGGAGAAAAAAGCAAAAACCTTCACTGCCTCCTGGAAGCCCACTACTGGAGCCAATGGACTTAAGTCATGCAAAAGGGTGGCAGTAAGTCCAGGGCCAGGGCTGCAGCGCAACTAACTGCAAACCCCGGGTGGGAGATGACTAGTGTCAGCTCTGCCCCTGGGAAGACCCCAGCCTGCCCCTGCCACACCAGCACTTGTTTCAGACACCAGTGCAGTCCCATCATGACTCGGACTTCTGGCTTATACGATAGCAGGACTGAGGGGTGTCCAGCCACCTGTGTATTGGGTCCGCTGGTGCATTTGCCCCTTGCCCCAGCTCCACAGATAAGTCCAACCCCCTTTGGATTGGGCTTCCCAACATTATTAGTTATTGTGGCATTAGGTATTAATGGTGTTTTTGAGGTTGGGCTCTTGGAAATGCAAGTTCAGTAGAACAGAATTGATTTCTTCTCCAGTGCTTAGATAATAAATATGATAATGAAGGTACAAGGGTTATGGACCTTTCCTTTTTTTTCACTTTTCCGTGTGTACTTCAAATGGCAAAGTTTGTCATAGCTTCACAGAAATGACAGAGACGGGGGTCAAAAAGATCTGAAGCTATCAGACTAGATGCAGATGGATAACAAAGTATTTTATTTGTTTGTTTTAATTTTATTTAACTTGTATGCCACCCTTCACCTCATGGACCCAGGGTGGCTTCCATCATATTATAAACAATAAAACATAAATTAAATTGTATAACAATTAAAATCTCAGATGGTGGCTAATCTAATCACTTTAAATATACTAAAATCCTGAATCATAGCAAGAATAGAATACAAACCCAGAAAAAACAAGGGGCAGGGGGTTGGTATCTTTATGATCTGTAGCTTTATCTCAGTCACCATTAATAATAAAGCTTCTCTTTCAAATAGGATTGCTAACTTTTTAGCTTGTCTCTGCAATTGTGCCTTCTGCAGTATTTAGTCAATAATATAAATTTTATCTCCATGCCCTTCACATGCTATTTCCTTTGCGTCAGTTATTAACAGATTGGTTGGCAATTCTGTTTCTAAGTAGATTATCTCACTTGTTGTTTCTAAAGAGAATTGTGTGAGAGACCAACTCTTCCCCAGATCTAGAGTATTATTCTCCAGTGGTTTTGTGAACCCATGATAGAACACAGAGCATCACCCACAAACTAGTGAGACATGTTCATTCCAGGCTTTTGGCAAATGACTGGCAATTGAATGTGTTGTCTGGGAGGTCACATTTGCAGGGCATCTGGTCTAGAGTTGAGTTAAAGTTACTGCTGATACCAATGACAGCTCACAAACTGGAATGATTCCATCACACTGATCCCAGCAACATTTGCACTTTCATTCTTTAGCCACTAGGGGGAATATGTGTACACAAAGCACAAATATTGTGAACCATTAAAAAGATGTCAGATTATAAAATAAAATGTTTAACTCCATTTATTAGACTGAGGAAGTAATAGAGTGTAGAAAAACTGATGAGGGAAGGGAAAGATGAGGAGCAAAGAAAATACTGCTGAGAAATGAGGTGGGAGTATGGACTGGGAGATTGATCAGGGATAGTTTATCATGGAAGCCTACACTGATGAATGACTATAATGAAGATGGGATGGTACTGGTCAAGGCAAGTGAGAGGAGGTATAGCTCCTATATGGGACAGGTGGAAGAAATACATGAGAAAGATGCTCATTAATTTATGATTGGGTCAGAGCATTTGGCACATAAATATTAGAAGTGATTATCTAATGGATACTTCATTGTTCTAACTGGCAGGCTGTTTAATATAAAGCATGTGTGTATTATATCTTTGTTTGGTTGACTGAAGTAATTTACTAGAATTCACTGGGGCTTACTCTCTAGGAAATGTACCACGGATTGCTGCCCTTGTTCCCTTCTGGTCTGACTGCATATTATTCTGAAGTGTGCTGTAGTGATTACATTATCTGAAATCACACACCCACAGGAGCAGTAATCACTGATGATCTATTGTTTGGGGCCCAAAGAAACTTGGAACTTTGCCTGTTCCTGAAGTTCATAAGGTATAATTGTAAGAAATGACAGTGACTGTCACCAGACAGCAATATCTGATAGGTCCTAGAACTCAGTAACAATAGAAGCTCTGACTAAATTTGCAAGATATTTCTTACTTTATAGGATGGGCCATTTTGAAAAGGGTTCTCTCTAATTTAAGATATCATAGCTAAGAGGAACACAGAGAATGCTTGGAGCTACGTGTCATGGGAATAAAATTATTTAATCCCATCTGGCAATTTGCTTTAAATAATCTTGTCCTTGGAAAATAACTTGTGTTTACTTAGAAGCTCAAACCAATCAAATATAAGATTTTTTCCCCACTGGCTTGAAATTAGATTTTATAGGATTAAAAGGAAAATAGGGTAGATCTCTTTGAATCCAATTGTTTAAGAAAGAACTAAGACAGTTTTCCTGGTGAAGACAGATTTTCAGATGTTGGATGAAAAGTTTTATTATGAGAGTCACAACGTTCCTAATTAAACAATGTAGTTTCATGCAACAATCATCCTTCCACAAATGATGGTGATCATTATAATGACTTCATACCCACCAGTACAACTGCTCATCTGTTTTCTCACTGCAAGTTGTTATTCTGTTCAGCCACAGTCTGATACAGCAACATAAACTTTAGCTGGATAAAAATGTGCTGGTCTCCTTGACATTCTTCAGAAATAAACCAATCAAGAATGATATTCTAACTGGGATTTACAGTCTTTGGGTCATTAGTTGTTTTGATTGATTTTGAGCTTAGGATCTCTTCAGTTGAAAGTTGTTTCAGTCTTATTTTTTATGCTGGTAGAAACAAACTGAAGGGTGCATATTACCAGTCAAGTTATAATACAATCTATCACTTGACAATTATAATTGTAACTATTTGAGGATAAATTGCTTTCAAATTCCTTGTTTAGAGTATCCCTGGTTTCTGCAGATTTCCCATTTCTGCAGTAGGGATACTGCAGATTTCCCATTGAACATGTTTAATAGTTGAACTTCCTGGGTTCAGATGTGATAATCAGACATGAGCCAATCACTGGATACATTTGGTTCAACACCAAAGGACTTGAACAGCTGCATAACTCATTTTCAGAAGTTTTTTTTCCAAAAATGTACCAAAACATTGTTGATCCAAATGACTCTTAAGATTATTAAGAATGACTTTTGCAATCACCAAATGATAGAATTTTTGTTTTAAAATACTGCATTTGGTTAGGACTGATTTATAGGATCTATTATTTGACTGTCTATGCCAGTGGTGGCGAACCTATGGCACGGGTGCCAGAGGTGGCACTCAGAGTCCTTTCTGTGGGCACGCGAGCACAGAGTTTGTCATGTGGGGGGGAGCGGAAAATCACCCCCCACACACACACACACTCTCATCTAGGCTGGCCTGGGCACGATCCTTTACCTGGGAGTAAGCTCGGTTGCTGGCAATGGGGCTTGCTTCTGAGTAAACCCTCCTAGAATCGTGATTCACCCATTCGAAGAGTTGTATGGTTGCTTCACCAAGCTTACTCCTGAGTAACGCACGCCTTGGAGCCAACCATTTTTTCTAAAATAAAACCTCGGTATTCAGGTTCAATGGCCGTGTTGGCCCTTTGCGATAAATAAGTGGGTTTTGGGTTGCAACTTGGGCACTCGGTCTCGAAAAGGTTCGCCATCACTGGTCTATGCACTCTCTTCGACATCACCAAAATTTTGAGGGCTTTTTTAAAATTGGCAATTGCTAATGCATACTCATGTTCTAGTCAGCAAATTCCTAGATATAGTAGCTTATCTGAATCTCCACTTTTGATTTGAAAAGAAATGTACATCTCTAGGCTTTGTTGCTGAAACCCATTGTATCTCTTCAGTGAAAAGGATTTAATGAAAATTGGGAATTCAGAGGAATCAGTAGATCATGGCAATAGACTGCTATAATGTTATAGCAATTTAGTAACCATTAATTTTTAAAAATAATTTTATAATAATTGTTTTTAATTTTTTAATCTACAATAACTACAAGAATGGTGGACCTGACAACCTGCATAGAAAAAGAAATACAGTGACAACTTTATCCCCTGAAACAGAACTAACAACCCATACATTTAATAAAAAAGAGTCAAAGTGGAAAATGAAAAAAAAAATACAGAAGAAACTAAATAAAAATCTAACTGGCTCCCCATCTCGCTTTCACCTTGTGTATAACATTTTTTCTTTTTAAAAAAACCCCTAATCCCATTTATTTTTATACCAGTTTTTCTTACTAACCTATATTCTAACAATTTTAACATTTTTTCCTTCTAACTGTTGTGCCTCTATAATAAATCATTTTCGTATTTACTTAAACATCTATAGTTACTTTAAAACTCTTTTCTTAGTCTATCTTAAATGCCTAATCTATCTAACTCCCCTTAAATTAGGCCATTTCCGCACGAAGGCAGAAGCGGCTGGGTCGGCGTTTACGACGCAGACCCGACGACGCTGGGACTGTCCGCACGGACGGTCCTGGAAACAGCCGGGCAGCCGGCGCCACAGAGCACCGGCGCCCGGCCAACCCCGGCATGTCCCCGGGCCTCCGACGCGTCGCCGAGGCCTGGGGACACCCCCCCCGGGCCTGCGCACCTGCTCCAGCGGCGCAGGGCAGGGGGGCGTGTCCCCAGGCCTCAGCGAAGCACCGGAGGCCCGGGGACAAGGTAAGTGCTGGGTAGGGGAGGCGTCGCGAAGCCGCTGCCGTTTGCTCGGCAGCGGCTTCGAGGTGGCGTTTCCCCCAAAAAGAGTGTTTCCAAGCGCTCTGGGGAAACGCCGGCCTCGCGACGGGCGGGCGGCGTGAGGGCGGCGCGGCTGCGATGCAGCTGCACCCCCTGTGTGAATGGCGGCCTGGAGATGGCGTTTTTACCGTCTCCAGGCCGCCATTAATTGCCGTGCGGAAACGGCCTTAGTCTCTTGATGTTTAATTCTACTCTGAAAAAAAGATAGTGAGAAAGAGAAGCAGGAAGCATTTTCAGGTTGTCTGAAGATTTTTTTTCTTATTGAAGAACTTTCTTTAATCTTGGACATTTGTAATCTTCTGGTACATTCCATAAAATGTAAAACCAAGACCCTCTATTGGAAATCAACAAAAGGATATTTTATCATTTTCAGGACATCTGTAAAAAAAACTTGTAATCCTTTCATTTCATCAATATTTCTCTTGCAAACTCCTTCATGATGATTAAATCCTGAGCCTGAAATTGCATCTTCTCAGGGGCATACCGGCCATGGGGACATGTGGGGTCACATATTTCCAGGCATAGGCTAGTCAGTCACATGGTGGTGTAAAATTGCCTCCACAACCCCACCTTCCCCCCTGCACCCACTGGCAGTGGCATACAGTCCATGGCAACATGGGGTATCCCATGTTCCCAGGCACACAGCATTCTGTCATGTGGTGGGCGCTGGGAACTTTTGAGCAAACTGAATATCTTGGCATGCTTCCTTATTATTTATCCATTCAGCAATTTTATTGTAGTCCCAGATTTTAATAGCCTCAAGGGGAGGTAAACATTTAGTCCACAGGGTTTTCCACTGTTCAAAAGATATCTCTTCCTTGAAATTTTGCATCCATTTAACCATACCTGTTTTTACTTGTTCTGTTTCTGTATCTTATATCTTATACATTCTTCCCTACAGATATTATTTTTGTTACTTTATCACCTTTTCAAATTCTGTCAGTCCTTTCTTGCTGTATGAATGTCCTTCTTTAATTTGAAATTAATTAAGAATATAAGTCATTGTACCTTTTTACAGTCATTTTTTTGTCAAGACTTAATTTCTCATTGGGCAATTATCATATCTCCATATGTTGTCAAATCATTATTATTCCTAACATTCTTATCACAATAAGCCTCTATATATGTATGTGCATGTATATGTATGTGTATATATATGTTATAACTACTTGGTGCATAAGCAGTTATGTAAACCTTCTGCTAGATCTATGGCTGTTTCTGCACGGCCAATAACAGCGCCCTAGGGATGGAAAAATGCAATCCATAGGGTGCTGTTCACACAGGAGGCGCTGCTGCATCACAGCAGTGCCATCCTCATCCCCCCAAGTGGCGCAAAGATGCTGCTTTCAAACCTTGCTTCCTGAGGTTTGAACCTCGCTCACAAACAGCACCGGCGAGAAGATGCCACTTTCCCCATCCCCTCTACTCACCTTCCTATCCAGCACTGCTTTGGAGGGTTGGAGGGACACGCCCATGCTCCCCTCCAACCCCTGGAGGTCAGAGGGCAGCATGGGCGTGTCCCACCAGCCCTCCAGAGCAGCGCTGGACAGGAAGGTGAGTAGAGGGGGCTGACCCAGAGGCTCCAGCTGTGGAGCAAGTCGGAGCCACTTGCACGATAGCATGCAAACGGCCTCCAAGCCTCCACCGGCACAATTCATGCCAGTGGAGCTGCGTTTCTGCCACCATGCAGAAAAAGCCTCTCATTTCTAATTTTACTACTCTTTCATCTTGGTTTTTAATCCAGTCCACATCCAGAGCAGCTGCTTGGTAATATAATTTAATACTGAGCATTGCTAGTCCTCCTCTCTGTTTTCTCATTTTGTAATACTTTAAATCTGATTCCTTAATTTTTACTGTGTAGATTCTTCCTAGCCATGAAATTTTCAATTTAGATCATATCTCCATGTCCTGTTGCATTTTCATCCAAGTTATTTTATAGTTGTCTTTGAATGAAATGTCATTTTGTCCAGTCAAGTTTATTCTCAGATATTTAATTGGATTTCTCATTACAATGCATATTGTTATATTGTTAATATCTTCATCTTCCTGCTTCATTAAAAATTTCAAGATTCTTCTTCTTGTTGTTGTTGATTTTATAGCCTGGGAAGGATCTATATTTTTCAGTTTGTTTTATAATATATTGAAATAACACGTGGGTTAGAAATTGTCAGTATCACATTATCAGCATAACTTTTCATTTTAAACTCTTCTCCATCAACATATAATGTTTTAATTAGGGGATCTTGTCTGATCTTATTAGCCAGCAATTCTAGTGCAAGAATAAATAAAAGGGGAAATAATGGACATGTTAATGTGTTCCTTTTTTGTTGGAAATTAATTAATTAAAAACAATGTATTAAGATGATTGCATGTTGTTTTGTATAAATAATCTGGATCCAATTCATAAATCTTGAACTGCAATTGAGACTTCCATTATTGAATGAATTCTGAACATCTAAAATGTAAACACTGCTTTCTTTTTGTTTTCAAAACATTTATTGCATAAATCACAATATTATCCTTCATGGATCTCCTTGGTATGAAGTCATTCTGATCTATATGGATTAATATCGTTATAAAATCCACAAAGATAGATCTATAAGATTCTGGTGAAACTGGGTTGCTACCTTCTTTATGAATTAAGGTTATATATGCTTCTTGCCATGATGTAAACAATATTTTTTCTTTGCTTATTTTATTCATGACTTTCTGCAGTGATACTACTCAATTTTCTTCCAAGCACTTATAATACATTGCTGAAAGTCCACCTGGCCTGACACTTTATCTTCTTTCAATCCCTTTATGGCTTGCAGTATTACTTGGATCATAAGAGGCTGGCCATATCCGCATGGCCATGCTCAGGGGGTGCGTTGGCGTATATGATGTGGATGCACCCGCACGGGACTGTTCACATGCCCTGTGCGACAACTCTGGAGTTGCAGGTCAGGGGGTGTGTCCTTTGGCCTGGGCGACACACCGGAAGATTGGAGGGATGGTAAGGCATTTGGGAAAGGGGGAAATGGTGCCTTCCAGTTGCTACCGTTCACACGGAATGGTTGAAAGCCGCTGTTTCCGAAAAACCTCGCTCAGAGAGCGAGGTTCAGAAACAGCGGCTTCACGCCACTCAAGGGTTGCGAGGCTGCCACCGCCGCTGCAATGCAGAGGCGGCGGCCGTGCAAACCCCTCCCCAGGGAATCTGTTTTTAGTGTGCGGAAACAGCCTCTGATTCCCATGCGGAAACAGCCTCTGATTCAATATGTCTATGTGTTCAGATGTAAACTTTTCAGTATGTATTCCTTTTGTGTACCACTCCAGTCCATCTTCAGTTGCTGGATCCTTTTCTGTACAGTTCTGAAAAAATAGAGCAAACTGTGTTTCTTTTTTGTACAATTATGAATAAAAAGAGAGAAACTGTTCTGTATTTTTTTCTACTTAAGTAATTTGATCTTTCTTCATCCCTGTTGTTGTTCTTCTTTCAGTTTCTTTCCTTAGATAATGTTAAGAAGTATCTTTCTGGGTTGTTTGCATGTTCAAAACGGAGACTAAATGATAATATTATGTTACAAAAAGAAGTTGTGGAAAAATTCAGAGAAGACTTTGAGGAATTTTTAAAAACTAACAAAATTGAGTGTATGCACAGTAAGATAATTTGGGAAGCAAGCAAAGCAAAACTGATTGCCATAGCATCTAAGCAGAAAAGAGATAAACTTGAAATAATAAACAGAATAACAAAACAGTTGAAAGTCTTAGAAGAACACAAAACCACACATGACAAGAAAGTCTTAAAGGAGATCAAACAAAAAATTGGAGAAATGCAAAATAAACTATTTCTAAAAAACTCAGATACATTCTGAACATGCAAATAAACCAGAAAGATTTGTGACCTAGTGTTTAGATTCATGAGTTCATTATAATTACTTGTTTCAATTATGAAGGTTGATTTGATTGTTACATTTACTTGCTTTCAATTTTTAACTTTTTTTCTGTATTTCTTTAGATGGTAAAAGTAAGAAGAATATTTTAAAAACACTTCTGCCTTAGGTTCATTTTGCACATGCAGAATAATGCACTTTCAAACTGCTTTCAGTGCTCTTTGAAGCTGTGCGGAATGGCAAAATCCACTTGCAAACTGTTGTGAAAGTGTTTTGAAAACACATTATTTTGCGTGTGCGGAAGGGGCCTTAGTTTCTTATGAGTCTTCTCAATTTTAACCAAATTAATTTCTTAATTGCTTAGTCTCAGTTAAAGTTGCTTTATTAAGGAGCAATTTGAATGCTGTCCATTATTTTTCTTGGTTTGTTCCCGTGTTTGTTTGTTTCCTTTCCGCTTACTGCTATGGCTATTAAGTTCCTTTCCATATAAGCCCTGCTGGTTTCCCAAATTGTTGCAATGGGGGCATCGAATGTATTTTTATTCTAAACAATTTGTATTTCTGATGTAATGTGTATTCTAAAAATTCTTCTATATCTTTTACATTCGAGGTATTTCTCATCATTCTTCTTGATATGGGTTTCTTGCAAGCAAAGTACATCATTATTATCCTTACCAAAGTGGAAAAGGATTTTTTTCTTTTCCTCACATTGTTCATGCCATTTATATTACAAGTAGTTATTTTTCTTAGCACTTTCTTACTTTAACAATTCAGATTCTATCAACAAGATTTAAAAATAGCTAGGCAGTTAGAAATTTGGAAAAAAGAAAGAGAAAAAAGAAGGGAGAAAGAAAAAGGAGAAGGGAGGAAGAAGGTAGGCTTAGGGTAAAGTGTTCTTACAGTCTTACTCTTCTTGTTAGAGCTCTTTTTGTTTTTTATTATAAAGTATTGTGCTTTGGAGGGTGTATCTATGATGAAATTTTTCTTTTTATATTCAAAGACCACTCCTTCTAATAATGTCCATCGAAAGATTATATCATTGTCTTTTAATATTTTGGTTAGTTTGTTGTAATTCCTTCTTTTCCGCAGAAGATATTGAAGTATTTCCTTCATTATTTTTAGTGGTGTTCCTTCTAGCATTATTTTTTGGGTTGAGTGTGTCTTTAATATCATGTCATGTTTTGATTTCTTCAGGCAAATTAGTATTACATACCCATGGGACTTTTTTCTCCCTGGCGTAACGTGTATTCATCCTGTACAGTCTGTCAACTTTATTCTCTGCTGCATCTTCTGGCATCTCCCAAATCTCTGCAAGAATTGGCAATATAATTTCCTCCAGCTTTTCTTTTGGGTTTCCTTTATTCCTCTAATTCTTAACATATTTTCTTTTTGTTTTAATTCCAAGTTGATCTGCCTGGTCTTCATAAAATTTCTGTAATCCATCCATTTTGTCTTCTGCTATGGCAATCATTTCATTATTGTCCTTGACTGTTGCAGTTAGTTGTTTAATATGAGCTTCCATCTTTCTTATTTGAGAGGTATCCTTTTTGAGTTTTTGAAGGTCCTGGTCAATCTTTTTAAATTGCTCTTGTGTTAGTTCAAATAGTTGTTCTAGCCTCTGGCCCAAGTCTACTGCTCTCTCTGGTGTTTTGTTTTCAGAAGAGCCCCCAGATTTCATCATTGACATTGGATTGGATTTATTTTTCTTCGCCATCATACTTATTTATTGGGGTACTTATTGTTAAATTCAATAATAGATATCTTCTCCATTTATTTTATGTAATGTACTCACTGCCTTTTTACGTTGTTGTTGCTTTCGCCAGCTCCGCAAATGCCTTCCCCTCTGCTACCATCTCTTTATATTGTCTTGATCCTGTATCAGCAGGGGTTTTCTTTCTTTCACTCCTTCATTGTTCGCAATGATAACACTTCTTTATCACTGTTGTATAATTATTTGTTTTGGTTGCTTAACTTCCGTAAGCTCTTCTAAGTGTCATTCTCTCTTTAGATAGAGACCAAAAGTGCTCCACCTGCGCATCAAGGGTGCCAGGGGGTTCTGTTCCTCCTTGCTGCTAGCTCGGCAGTTTCCTATTCTTCCTTGAAGGAACTGCCATACTTTCTAGCTGTCATTTGTTATACAGTTAATAAAAAACAAGATATATTTAGTAGATAGTTCTTGAACACTATACTAGAGTTTTATCGAAAGCTCTCACCTCTAAGTTACGCCTTTTATTTTCCCCTATTATTTTTCTCTTCCCCATGTTGTGGGATCGCTTCTCTCTCCCCCACCAATCTCCACCAACACACCTTTTGGGACAGCGATTTGTCAGCTCACAGTGAGTTCTTTTGAGTCTTTTTCCCCCTCTTCTGGATGTATTTTGCGTAGTCGTTGGGGTTATAGATACTTTTGCTTGCATTTTCGTATCCTTTTTACAGCCTGGCACTTGTTCCCAACTTCCTCAATCTTCTTCTGCCACCTTTGGTTGGACAGCTGTTCCTTGGCCCTTTAGCACTGCTGGCACCATGGAACTAGTCACCTCCACCTTCTTTATGGTCCCCCCTACTTTTGGGGTTGAAATGTAATCCTTACTCTCTGAATTACTGCAATGTTTGAAGGATTGCTCAGCTCTGATGTCTGGTCCATCTTTTTGGAACAATGACAAAACCAGAAGTCTCTTAAAAGATTATGGTCTCAAATTGCCTTTAGTATTTTCACATCCTCTAGATTGATGACTAGGGTTTTCCTATATAACACATATCAATTCTTGAATATGTTTGGAGCACTTTGCATGGTTGCTGACTCCAAAATGAGGCAGCACAGTGCTTTTTCCTCAACTGGCAGGGAAATGGTGTTTGTGAAACTCGCTCAATGAGCGAGTCTTTTCAAAAACATAATTTTGCACCTGGTGCCGAGCGACCTGCACTGGGTGGGAGGCACCACTTTTTAAAAATGTATCCTCCTGCCCTACACATCTCCACAGAGACAAGGAGACATACCCACACTGCCCTCCAACCCCAAGGTGTCACCATGGCGCAGGGTAAAAAGGTAAGAAGGTGCATCCTGTAAAAAACAGGATGCGCCTGCATGCAGATGTATAGCAGATGTTTGCTATACATCTATCCAACTTTTGGTCTTTCATTAATACCATTCATTTATCTTGTTCTGCATATTTTTTAATCCTGTCTAGCCATTCTTTAGTACTTCGTATGTTTGGATTTTTCTAATACTGGGCATAAAGAATCCTTGCCACTGTAATCATGCAAAGGATTTATGTTCTTCGTTCCTTCTCAATTTCAGGACCTAAGACATTAAATAAGTACAATTCTGGTTTTAATTAAAAGTCAGTTTTCACAACTTTTCTTATATATTCATGAATTTGTGTAATATTTCTTTGCTTCTACAGATGTACACTACAAATGGTAAAAGGTACCTTCTACCTTTTTACATTTCCAACAATTAGTTGATCCTTTTTTGTATATTTTAGACAGAACTACAGGAGTATATGATATTATGTAGCATTTTATTGTAATTTTCTCTTTAGTTTGTTTCCAAAGTAAATTTCAGATCTTTTTTCACCAACCTGTTTCCCGATCTTGTAGTTGAATAGTATGCTCCATATTTTCTGCCCTCCTTATTATTGACTCTTTTGATTACCTCTTGCAATGGACAGCCACTAAATCTTCCATAACACCAAGGCAGGGAAACCACTGACACTGATTTTACCACCTTTTCATCTCAGGGACAGAGGTAACTCTGAAATACAGCAATGTGAAGTAGATAGCTGCTTTCACTCAGCCCTGTTATCTCACACCAGAAGGTGAAGGGATGCCTGTTGACTTTTATTTTACCTTTTTTCCTCTCTGACTCCCCACACTAGGCACAGTAAAATAAATATACCAAGGCAGATTAAACAAAGATTTAAACAAGAACAGAGTTGTCAAACAGGGAGAGAAGATGGTGAAAGAAAGAATTTTTAAAACTTGGAGATGGATGGTTGAAGCAAACAAGGCAGGAGGCAAAAGAGAATATATATTTATACTAATTCCTAAAGAGCTTGGTACAGAGATTTAAGATTTCCTGGTTCAGTTTAGTTTAGATGTTAGAGAGATTGTATCATAACATGGTACAGTTCTTTTTATTTCAGATATTTTCTGGCTAATGGATTTTTCTCATACTCAGAATGTAACTCAGGTTGACACTTACCACTGTGCTCTCACAAGCTTCACATAGTTAGATATCCTTAAAAAAATAAAACACTCTAGTGAAATAACCAGAGCAAATCCTAATACTACAGACCCATTGGCACATTGGAAAACTTCTCTATCTAGAAGATATTCCCGCTAGTTTATAAAAGCTCTTCAGCTAGCCTATTACTAAACTTTTCTCACCAGTACACTTTGTCTGTGTATGTGATTGTTTCCACCCAGCACATAGGCTGATATCAATAGTTCCTGTCACAAACACTGATGAACTATCTCCTCAGGGATGTTTAGTTTTCACTTTGTTGAGGCAAACAGCTCTTAACAGCAGTTATCACTAGGAATGATTTCAACCAAAAGCCTCTCAGAATGTTGTAACAATGGAGATATATTCCTCCCCCCCTGCATTATGCAGTTACTTGCCCAATCAGAGTGCAGGAGGCCACAATCAATCAGGTGGCTTTGTTTCTAGGCATTTCTGCCTCACACCTGTAGATGTTTATGGTCATCCGTGATTCATATATACATGTATCAGCCTCATTTTTCATTCTTTCAAATTGAGATTCCGACTTATTCCCCATTAGTTCTTCTCCACTTCTATTTTATTTCCTGATTTCTATATTCAAACATATTATTATACATTAAGAATTCCTTTATTTGCCCTTTTTCCCTACTGTATAATGCCTTGTGGGGAGATAACCACTTTTACATTTTATCCACACTCATTACAACACCTGTCTTATATAGTAATACATTAAAAATGGTGTAACTCAGTTTTTCTGTACCATAGATATGAATGCCAGATGTATATAAGATCATGTCCTTCAAAGTTTAATATTTGTTTGTTTTGTCATATTAACCAGTCCCTAATCCAAACAAAATTATCAGCATCATAATTGAATTCTAGATTGGGTAGACCACCTCTTTTTTACTATCTTGTAGTTTTTTTAAGTTTTATTCTTGGTTTCTTTTCCTGCCATATAAATGTTGTCAAATCCTTTTACCAATCTTTAAAAGGTTTATCAGAAATTATTATAGGCATTGATTGAAAGAGAAATAACATTCTAGAGAGAACATTTTTTTATTGCAGCAATTCTGCCTAGGAGACACAACTCCAATTTTCCCTAGCTGTCTAGGTCTTGTTTCATTTTACTCCAAGGTGTTTTTTTTTGGTAATTATTATTTTTATTAAATATTTGCAACTCCTCTTTGTTAATTGTTTGCCTATGCCCCATACACTTTACCCAATTTCTTGCCTAAAATGTGTTCATTTTTATGTGAGTTTCTTGAATGCATAGCATATCTGCACATTGTTTCTTTAATTGATTGAATATTTTTGTTCACTTCGAGTGAGAACTTAAACCATTAATAATTATTGATACAATCTTCATTTTGTTCTTATTCTAATGCTGCTGCTTGGTCTAACTCTTGTTTCTTATCTGGTATTCCTTTGTTTTTCTTTCCACTTTTGATTTTGGTGAAATCTCTTTTGAGCTAGATGGGAATTTTCCATCTAGGGTTTTTAGATATGTCTTCATCTGATAGTTGTTCAGCAAGTTGATTTGCTTGCCCTTCTGTAGTGATTTTTTTATCCTTAGGTAGTATAGCTTCAAGTGTGAATGGAATTTTCCAGCAATTCCTTATTTCTTTTCTTTGCATTATTTGAAGAAATCTAAATCCTTTCCTTTTCTCAACAGTCTGGTAGGCAACTCTTGTAAGATTTCATCTTCTTTCATTGTCACTTTGACTGGGGATTCTCTTTATTTAATATAGAGTCTTTATTTAAAATAAAAAATTCTTTGTCATCTTTTTCACCATATAAAACAATGAAACAAAATGGATGTAGCTAATACATAAATATAACAGGGAACAAGAAATTACAATAGATAGTCTGGGTTCAATTAAACCACTGTTCCTTGCTTGCAAAACTTTGTAATGAGTCAAATCCCACTTAAGCACATCAAGATGCTGGAATTTGTTGATCCCCATCTCTTCCAAGAGGGTTCAGTGCCCACAGATTCAGTAACTATGTTGCAATCTGCAGCTTAAAAGATATCGTAACTAAGGCGATAGGAGCCCAAAAAACCTTATCAAATGCTCCAGTAACCAGCCTCTTCCTCCGCTGCTATATACTGATTATGTTTCTACTGGCCTAAATTAGTTGGTTCTTGGGGATTCCATACACATAACCAAATATTTCTCCAATAGGCCACAACTGAGAATAGGTATATGCACTGAAATGAATTGACTTTAACTTTTCCAACTGTGTTCAATGGCAATGAAGAGGAAATTAAGCTAGCTATTTATTCATTCATTCATTCATTCATTCATTCATTCATTCATTCATTCATTCATTCATTCATTCATTCATTCATTCATTCATTCATTCATTCA
>NC_059431.1:72736193-72757519 GCF_021028975.2 Sphaerodactylus townsendi | reverse complement strand
TTTATTATTAAAAAGGCAGCAATAAAAGGGCAATAAAAGCCAAAAATAAAAGCAATCATTCTGTGCATTTGAGGCTTACAATTTTGTTGTCATTTTGAAAATCTATAACATTTTCTAACAGAAAAAGCAGACCCCCCCCCCCATCTAGCCATTCCTAGGGTATACAGCTACTGAGTTTAGTGTAGTTATCATCTACCCACTTTAAACATTTAAGCATCATTGTACTGCTTTTATATTACTAGATATCCTAATTCTAAACATGACACTGTTTCTCTCTGAGTATTGGTAGGGTGGTAGAATTGATAAAGATTAGTGAAGTGATAAAGATCATACAAAGCCTTGCTATTAAAAATAGATCACACTGATTGGGTTTATTGAGACAAATAGATGAGCAGGGATTCTGTACCAGTTCATAGGGTTCCACTGGCACCAAGGGTGTGTAGCCCTCCAACCTGCCCTCCTCCACTGGAGCAGGAGGCCCACAACAATTGTGCATGGAGGCTACACAGAGATGCAACAGATCTGATAGGCTGATTGCTCGGCAGCTTTATGTCAGCTACATGATCTCTACTCAGCTGATTGAAGCCACCTGCCTCAACAGAGAATAAAGGAACAAGTGCTAGCAGCTGCCTCTCTGCAGAAGCAAGGCATGTTGTTAGTCTCACTGTTATTCTGCTCCAGGTATGTTTCCCACCTGAACCTCTGCTCAGTTACCTTGCCTTGGACTCTGACTTTCAGATTGTTTCTTGGACTATCCTTTCGGCTTCTGTTTGGACTCCGACTCTTCATGTTGCCTTCCAACTGTTTGACCTGTGTTTGTTTTGTCTTCCCCTAACTTAGAATTTGCCTATTTATACTTTTTAGTTTGCCAACCAGACTGTAATAGCAGTTCTACTTTCCCATCTTACACAGTAGAGAAGGGGAAAATGGGTGTCTTTCCTTGCTGGGAGGCTTCAGCAAATTCCGAAAGGGTTCCCTGGAAAGCAGCCTGGTATCCATCTGCAATCACTTAGCATCTCCTCTCAACATCTAGACTGACCCACAAACGACACTTTTTCAACAAGGTATTACAGCAATACTGAAATGACAGGAAAACCTAGAGAGTACCTTATAATCAAATAGGTACAGCTCCTATATACTCTGTACACAGAAAAGAGTGTGACTTTAAACTTCTATGACAAAGTAGATGGTGCTGATCCAAACTAGAGTGTCTTTTGTCCAAAAGTCTGCCAGGATAGTCCAATGTGGAATGGGAATGAATGAATTGTCCTAATGGAAGTCTCCCAGAATCCAAGATTCCAGACAATTTTAGGAAATGCTTTTGCCCTAGTAAATTGTTTTGGTTTCTGTCACACCATACTTCTGCCAGTGTGAGCATAGAATCATGGAGTTGGAAGGGGCCATAAAAGTCCCCTGTTCAATGCAGAATCAGTGTAGAGCACCCCTGTCAAGTGTTCATCCAGGTGCCACTTGAACAGCACCAGTAAGGATATGAGTAGGTAGCTGTTTCCACTGCTGAACAACTCTTACAGTAAAATAAAATTCCTAATATACAGTCTGAACCTTTCTGTCCATAATTTAAATTTATTATTGTGAGTCCTATCCTCTACTGCTAACAGGAACAGCTCCCTGCCCTCCTCTAAGTGACAGCCTTTGAAATACTTAAAGAGATTTTAAAAAATAACATCAAGGCCAATGATGAAAAATAGGTAAAAGAAATTCATATTTTATTACTCAGATAAAAAAATCCATATGTGTTTCACCTAAGAGGCTTCTTCAGGGGGATCTGTGGCTATGTGTGAGTACATTACAGAGTTTTTAAAAAACAAACCAACGTTCACATTTTTAGGCACAAAATAAAATTCTTTAAGTTTGAGCCAAAACCTGTTAGGTGTTACACAGCTTTATCTTATCTCACTCCCATGTTCTGTGCCTTTATTTCAAAAAGGACAAATAAGTTCTTGCAGTTTTGTATATGGTACATCCCAGTGGTGTAGCTACAATGGGGTCATCCAGGGACAATTGCCCTGGGCGACCCCTGTTGAGTCACATCCCCACACTCCTCCTCCTTCCCCCCTTGGCCTGGCCCTGCCCAGCTGAAGGAGCAGACTGGCGGGGCCAGGCCAGAGTGAAGGAGGGAGGAGGCTGACCTCCTGAGGCTGCCCACTTAAGACTGCCGCCACTGCATAAAGGTAAGTGGAGCATGGGTAGTGGGGGCATGGCCTGGGCCTGTGGGGCCCCAGCAGAGGCCTTCCCTCCCTCCACCCCTTCCCATTTCCCCCACCCCTTGCCATCCCTTGCCACCTTCCCCCACGTCTAGCCATCCTTCCACACCCCTTTCCACCCTCCCCACCCCTAGCCACCCCTTGCCACCCTTCCCCACCCTAGCCACCTTCTCCAATTCCTACCCAACCCTTGCCTCCCTCTCCCCACCCATAGCTCAGCTGGCATTGTTCTGAGAGATGGTGATTTTGGGGTGACAGTGCAAAAATCATGAGGATCCACGAGGATCCGTGTTTTCCAGCAGGTTTTTGCACAACTGAAGCACCACAGAGCATGGGATATGTGATTGATTGTTTTGAATTGCTGCCTATAGACAGTGTTCCTATAGTCCAAATGCAAAAATCATATATATGAATTCATGAAGATGTGTTTAAAATCATCTGGAGCTGGCTTTTACCCAAATTCGTGAGTTGGGGCATGTTCCATAATGTGATGGTGACTTTGATACCACCTGATGCAAAAAAACTTTGTTTGATCGTGGTAGGGCAGAGCGGCCACCCATATGGGGGGGCTGGGGGGAAGAAAACTCAGATTTTCCCTAGCTACACCTCTGGTACATTCTGTATTCTTACTGTTAATATATTTAATTTGCTTGTATAATTTTATCTAAATAACTATTTTTTATAAATTCAGTAATGCAATTCTTCTTCTTTCTGCTTTATCCGCTTTTAGTCATGTCTGCGACCGCTTGAATACTCTGTAAACTAGTCCCTTCCATGCTTCCCTGTTTGCCACAACTTCTTTCAATTGGTTGATGTTCATGCCCATGTCCCTTTCAATGGTGTCCAACCAACAAGTCATTGGCCTACCCCATTTCTGTTTACCACTGACCATTCCAAGTAGCATCTCTTGTAGTTTGTGAATTGGGGCCAAGTTTTTTCTAGAAATTATACACCCTAAGGATAGTTCAGTTTTTTACCTTTGTTGTGTCACTCTGTTATTAAGAGATTCTTTTGTTATTCTCTCTTTGGGGATTGTTTTAAATCTGGTTTTTGTTTTTTTGTCTGTAGCTTTTTACCTGTATCGTCTTATATGCCAATAGAAAGGCATGTGGTGCTATGGCATCTTTTTTTCCAGTGAATTTGCCCTCATCACATGTCCGAAGTAGGTCAGCTTCTATCTAATGATCTTGCCCTCCAGGGATATCTCTGGGTTAATACACTCCAAGACAGCTTTGTTGGTGACGCTAGTTGTCCATGGGATTCATAAAAGACTTCTCCAACACCACAGCTCGAAGGCATCCACTTTTCTGTTTTTGACAATGTCCATGTCTCACAACCAGATGTCATGATTGGGAACACAATGGCTGTTATCAGTCTTTGTTTGGTGGTAATTGAGACTTTTTTGCACTTCCCTATTGGTCCATACACACCATGGTTGTGCACTGAAGGGCTAAGCATCGCCTGAGCTCTGCTGTCGAGCCGCCATTAAGATGGGCGTGGGATCCAAGGGAAATGGCAGCTCGTCAAACCACTTCCTATTTCTTTTTGTTGTTGATTTTAATATGGACTTCTTTGTTGGGCAGTAGGGTCTTGATGCGTTGGTCTTTTGATGCTTCTAGATGAAGTCCCATCTTTTTGCTTTCAAGCTTTCTTCCAGTTTACCGAGTACCAGTTTCTTCAGATCCTTCTCACTCTCCAGCCGAGTAGGGTTGTATCATCTGCGTAATACTTCCAGGTTGCTGATGTGGTTCTTCCATTGATTTTCACCTAATGTTTAAGTCCAGCTTCCTCACTTGATCCACTTCTGCATAGAGGGGGGTTGAACAGAAAGGAGAGGATGCATTCTTGTCTAAAATACCAACTTTTTTGAACTTGAACCAGTCTGTGTCCCCATACCTGAGGATTCACACTGTGGCTTCTTGGTTTGTCATAGAGTTGATTTGAAGTCAATTTGATCTGGTGTATATGAGCGCTCCTACCTCTCTCAATGCTTCCCAGGAAGGCGATTTGTTGTGCTCCAACACAATCAAAAGCATTGGTGTAGTCAATGAAGCCTAAGTAGAGCTTCTTCTGGTACTTCCTTGCCTTTTCCATCATCCATCTCATCTTTGCAATGTGATCCCTGGTTCCTCTGCCCTTGCAGAATCCAGCTTGGACTTCAAGAAAGTTCTCATTCAATGATGTTGCCTACTCAAAGCTTCCAGCGTATGATCTTTCAAAGAAGTATCTTGCTGGCATGGGATTAGGGGAATTCGTTTCTATAACGGTGCAGACCTCTCTGGAGTTGCCTTTTTTTGGTAGTGGAATGAAAACTGATCTTTTCCATTCCTTTGACTATGTGCTGAAGAGTTCTCAGATCTTCTGACATAATGCTGTCAGTACAGCTTTTGGGACTGGTGTGAGCAGCTCAGCAGGAATTCTATCAATACCAAGTGATTTGTTATTTGGTAGCTGTCTCAGGGCCCACTCCACTTCACTTTCCAACAGGCCTGGTTCCAGTTCCTCTTAATCCAATTCAGTGTAATATGCAATTACATATAATATATTACAGATTACCCTGAAGAAGCCTCTTGGGTGAAATGCATTTTGTTTGAGTAGTAAAATCTACTTTTATCTATTTTGCACCATCAGATTTGGCCTTATTTTGTACTGCCTCTTTATTTCTCCTTAAATACCTAAAGAGGGCAATCATGTTTTCCTTCAACCTCCTCTTATTTAGACTGAACATTCCCAAGTCCATCAGCCTGTCCACATAGGACTAGGTTTCTAGGTCTCTGGTCATCCTTGTTGGTCTCATCTGCATCTTCTCCAGCAGGACTATGACATTTGGAGGTTATGATCTGGTTGATAAACCCCAATAATATGTTAGCCTTTTTAGTTGCTATATCATGCTCACTGCTCATACTGAGCTTACAGTCCACCAATATCCCAAGAGCCATTTTTGGTACCCAAATGTAGACCTTGGCATTTATCCTTGTTGAATTGCATCTTGTTCCTATCCATCCACTTATCCAGTTTGTTCAGATCTTGTTGAACTATATTTCTATCTTCTGGGGTGTTCACTATTATTTGGTATGATCTCCACTCTTTTGTCCAAATCATTTATTAAAATGTTGGCAGATTAAAATGTTGGCATCAGCTGCGCGATGGGGGCAAATGTCTGTTGCAGCAAGATTTCTTGTATAGATGTACAGATGTATCTTGAACAGATGTATTTCCTCATGCACCAGTTTTACTTTCTAGTCTCCCCATCGCAAGTGTGACCACTTGTAGCACAAATTCAATTTTGCTTTGCCAGCAGAGCGAAGAGATTTGCCAGTCAGCAGAGCTTTGCCCTTTTCCCTCCACCCACAACCAGCCTGCCTAGCTCCACCCTTCCCACTCTTTGTGCTGCCATCCATGTCTTCCCTCTTGCCTTGTTCTATACTGCTTCCCTAACGTCCAATAGATATATAGAGTTGGTTTTTGTAAGGAACAGCATAAGCAGGGTCCATTTTTGGCTCCGCCTCACCTCCCCCACTCTGCTTCTGCCCTCCCTTATGATCAGGAGGGCTTTTACAAACTTTTTTCAAGACAAACTTCTTTTATAAAAACAAGCCTCCCTCCTGTGGCAGAGAGAGATATATATACATAATAGTATTGGGACTACTGAGTATTATATATTTGTGCCTTTAAGAGGGGTGGAGTTAGTAGAATTAGAAAACAGAGGCTATTTGACACTAGCTGGGAGGGTGAACTGGGCTGCCTCCTCACATGTAAACAGAGTGTGAGTAGTGCCTGCATCTCATTCATGAAGCAAAAAGGACAGTGTCATGAGGAACTAGCAATGAGTTTCTGGTACTGTAAAGATGTAGAGGTTGCTATCTCTTTTGCACAAGAAAGAAATTCTATGGTATCTTGTCACTGACCTAACATCCTCTTAACAATCTGTGGCAGGCTCAGGTAGCCTTCTAACTACACTGGGCAGGTTTTCCTGCCTTTTTAAAAAATGACTGAGCTGTTTTGATGGTAACATATGAGGTGTTTTATGCTTCTCTTCTCAGTCTTAGGAACTCCAGAAAGGTGAAGGGAGCCTTTTCTTTATGGCAAATACTCCTTTTTCAAGTCACCAAAGAGAACTGAAGCAAGTTCAACAAACAAAAGAAAAATGTATTGAGCAAATTATATGGAATCAGAAGATATTTCAGTGGATGGAAATCAGGCAGGCATTAACTATACACAAACATCAGTTTGGGCACTGGCACAGCTTTATAATCAAGCTTTATAAGTTTCTTCAGTTGATTAGTTGTCATGAAAGGCTTTTGACCCTAAGATGTTAGTTGTTACTGGCTAATGGATTCACAATGATGGATTCACAGTTAGATGTTACTGGCTAATGGATTCACAATGACTTTGGGTTCTACCTGTCTGGTACCCTTGCACACAGTACACACACACAGCCTTGACATTCTTAGCTACCCACTTTACATAAGATGCCAATCACAGATGCAGGCGAAATGTTAGAAGCTGAAACTACCAGGCCACCTGGCCTGGAAACCCCACAACAGCCAGTTGATTCCTGCTGTGAAAACCTTAACAATACATTGTGTCCTCTTTGTTTATCTTTTTTTTGTCAGATCTCAAAAGTAGTCTCATTTTTGCAAACATCTGCTCAGGTGACTCAGCTGTACCAAGCAGCAAGGAGATAAGAACCTCTGTCAATCAGCTTTTGCTTTTCTGGGATCATTTTGAAAATATGGATATATATATGCTGAAAATGGTGTGTGTTAGTATATATTTGCTGGTATAAATTATTAAAGGATTTTTTTAAAAAAGTTATCATCTAACCTACTTTGTATCTCACAGACTCATGTCATTTTGTGAGAGTGTGAATAACATGAGCTTTCAGTCTTCCCCACTCCTAGAAACAGTTGGAGTGCTTTAGCACATCTTCTGCTTTGCATTCTATTTGTGTTTAACATAGTGACTCTCTTTGTTCTGAGGTTGAGTGTTGTAATAGTCAAGGGGCTCATCGAGGTCATGTTCTATAGATAATCTCAAAACTTGCCTTAGCAGACAAGGTCCAAACCTCCAAGGCAGTTTATATTCGCTAGAAAACCTCCCCACACAGAGAGGTCACATTTGGAGTGTTAAGATGAACTAGTGTCATCAAATATGCTGCTGTACATTACAACAAGGTCTGGCATTATGCTTTAACACCTATTCGGGTATGAGCTACAAAGTGTTTGCTTTTGTCCTTTGCTCAGTAGTTGCATTTCCAATTTACAAAATGCCGTTAAGACAGGATGATTTGCATTTTTTTAGAGATTCCAAGTGTAAATAGAAATATGAGATTACAGCTATCATCGTTCTTCATTATTGAAGTGACAAATCAAATTTTGCCCCTAGAGGTACACACCTGTGTGCTGACTGAGAAGAAATGAGATGTAAATGCTTAAGTAATAAAACACAAATTCTGTAAAATAACAAAAATAGCATTGTGGTACCAAATGGCTATGATTTTCTTAAACACCTTTCCCTGAAAGGGACTCCAAGAACCTTTAATTATTTCACAAAGTGCTCATTCCATTGCACAATAAGCAAATCTAGCTTTCCCATGGAAACACAAAATAATGTTGGAGAATGGATACATTTTATTAGAAGGGGCTAGCACTTTAATTATTTTGCCTCACTGTAGTCCACTCTGGAAGGATGCTTTTCCTCTGTGGGTCCCCAGTTGTGATATAGTTGAAAGAAACTGGTTCTCCTTTGTGTACTTTGATGGTAAATAGTCTCTAGCTATTTACTGACAGCTTGAGCCCTCTAAATTTCCAATGATGCTTGACTTCAGAAATTGATACTTTAAAGTAAACATTTTGCAATATTTGTTAATATGAGACTATGACTCCAGTCCTAAGAACAACCTATGGGATAAAAACAGGTCTTACTTCAAAGCAGACTTGCCTAGGATTGCTACTAGTGTCTAGTATTTGACAGTATTAATAGTGGGAATACACTTTTCTTAGAAATGGAATACTCTTTTATTTTCCATGGAAACATTTGCCAAAGAATCCTAGCATGTGGATTACTGCAGAGGGATTGTGGAGACATGCACTAAAGGCAGTGGTGGCGAAGATATGGCACGGGTGCCAGAGGTGGCCTCAGAGACCCTCTCTGTGGAGCATCTGCGCCTGAAACAGAGTCGCTCCCCACCACACACATCTAAGCTGGCCTGGGCTGCTGGGCTCGATTATTAGCATTAAACCTAAGACCTAGTTTTGGGGAAGCAATGTAGGTAACCCTGTTAAGCGCTGTTAAACCCCACTGATTTTCTTGTGAAGAACTAAAGTACGATCCTTTACCTGGGAGTAAGCTTGGTTGCTGGCAATGGGGTTTACTTCTGAGTCATGATTCACCTGTTGGAAGAATTGCACAGTTGCTTCAAAGCAAAGCCACCGACTACCACCAAGCTTAATCCCAAGTAGCACACGCTTGGAGCCAACTGTTTTTTCTAAATTAAAACCTCAGTATTCAGGTTAAATTGCCGTGTTGGCACTTTGTGATAAATAAGTGGGTTTTGGGTTTGCCAATTTTGGGCACTTTCGTTCTCTAGAAAGGGTTGGCCATCCAATGCAATGGGGTACACAAACAATGCTTCAAGGTCAGAACTGAGCCTCATGATCATCCACTGGGATGGTGTTTAATGTGTCATAATAAACAAATACAATTTTCCTGTGTGGCTGTACATTGTAGATCATGTTCTGAAATAGCTCTTTTCCCACTATTCCTCTCTCGTAGAAATCTTGAGAAAATTTTCTTCAGAATGGTCATCACCTGCAATAGCATCAAGAAAGTATGAAGCAGAATTGTTACGGCCTTAACAGGGGCAAAGGAGGTTTATTAAAGGGATTCTCCACCAGCTGCTAAAAAGTGTAACAGCACACAAAAGTATTTTAAAAGTAGCAAAGGGGAATGAACACTCACGTTGGCAGCAAGAGGGGCCGAGAGGAGATCTTTTAGACTTTTTAATACGAGGAAGGAATTCTGGCAATGAATATTCCACAGAGAAGCAAGAGTCCAAATTGAGTTTAAACGTTTTATATAGATTTGTTCAAAAATACACACACCCAGTAAGACACAAAGGCACATACATTCAAGTTCCTGGTATATAAAAATGTTTTAAAGATAGATTGGAGATAGAAATGGAGGGGGGTTTTCAGGGAAATACGTTACCTAAGTTCAGCTGAAGAAGATCTTGTAGAAAGCAAGGATTTCAAATGAGCCAGCATCTGAATCCAGGCTGAAGGGCGATATCGATGTCTCAAACTAATCAGACCAAGGAAGGTACAGACTAGTATTAAGAGCACATGTGTTGGGGTGTGAACTGACCTGCTATATACTCTTTTGCCCAGGAAGAGGCGGAACTAGTGAGATTATAGAAGTTTCCTTTTTCTAAATTCTCTGGAATTTCCCATGCTGTGTTTGGGGGGTGCACTGAGGTTATTAGTCACTCTTCTATTGCTCTACACCTTGGGACAATGGGAGTCAATTGGTCCCTAGAATTGATTATATCAGGAAGCTTTCTAGAGATGGCTTTATGCCCAAAGTAACTCTGGGATTTTGGGCTTTGAGACATTAGATCAGGAAAGGTGGGTGCTTTAGGAAAATTCACTTTGACAGAAATGGGAAGAGGAGATGCAGAGAAGCAGCCATCTGTTGATGACTTGGTTTCCAGAAGAGATAGGGAAATGACAATATCAGATGCTAAAGCGGCTTTCCATATTCTTTGTTTTAACAGTATCTATTCAAGGTGTGGTAATCAAGCATTCTTGTGACTCAAATGAGACCTCCAAATTGCCAGGAGTAACTCATTATCTTAACTCAAGCGCATTAAAGTAGTTTTGACCTTTTGACATGCACAACCTACACACATGGGAGTGCTTTTGGCAACTGGCTTTTGCCAATATGATTTTAAAAGAAACAGAAATATATATAAATAATATTCTGGGGTCCCTTTGGGTTTATTTTTAGAGAGGACCCACAAGGAATTTGCTGAAGGCATATTATTTTTCTCTCCCCCACTCTTACCACTCACCAAGCTCCCACAATCTTTTCCTGCTTTTCTTCACTCCTTGAGTCTTCCAACTTTCTTTGCTTCTCTCTTCCAGCATTGATCCTTTAAAAGAACTGCATGTGGTTCTGTGTGCAGGGCTGGCCAGACTCAGTTATGTGGTGGGAAATCTTACAAGAACTTGCATGGGTCACCTCAATTTCCCCTCATCCCCTGTCCCACTTTATTTTCTCTGCCTTCTCCTGGCAGCTCTCATATTTTCACCTTCCACATTTCCTTTTCTTCTTCCCACCTGGCCACCAGGCAACCAGCTGGAGTTATTTTCTTCATTTATACTCCCACCATTAATGAGTTTTACTTGGGATTTTTCATCAATCTGTTGTCCTTTATTTTATTCTCACAACATCCATGCATGACTTTACAAAAATAAAACCAAGCTTTCTATTATAATGAAAACCCCAAACCAAACAAACAAGAAGAACCTTGCCCGATGTTACAGATTTTTAAAGGAAATAGAAAACTGAACAAAAGAAAGATGCCAATTAGGACTGTGCACAATTTACTCAGTATTTTTCAGGTTTGACTTTATATACCTGGACATTTTTTAAAAAAACCTAATAAAAGTTGAAGCCCCATGTCAGCTTTTTCACTTCAATCAAAAATTGTTTAAAGCTGAACCCGAAAAACACAGAGCTGCATGCAGAAATTGGTGGAGTAAGCTCAGACTTCCCCAGCAATCTCTAGGAATTTCCCAACCCTGGAGCTGGTAACCCCTAGCCAGGTCTTGTTCTGTTGAGTCCTTTGGAGAGAAGGAGTGTAAGTAGGTAAGTGAAGTAATCGTATGTTGTTACTATGACTGAGTCCCTATTCCGGAGAACTAACTCAGGGTGATTGTTTGTTTGGCTTCCTGATGGGTTTTGTATTTATTTATCATGGAATTTTTCATGGTTCCTCACCAGACCTCCTTGAGACAGCTCACAGCTAAAACAGAACTAAGCTAATAAAAACATGCAAAAAAAACACCCAACTCAACACACATACCTGTCAATAAAAGCGAGCTGTGCATATAGAATCAAGTAGTCTAAAATGATATTTACTAATACATTTGTGTAGAGAGAACTTGCACTTCTGCCATAGAGGGAACAGCAACTTCAACTGTCTATATTTGGGTTTTGAGCAAAGATATTAGTTTTGAGCAAAGATATTGCATGTTTGTCTCCACAGAGATGAGGCCACTAAGCTTGTCCTCCACTTCAGCAGAGGCAGAGACTAAGATGGGAGGTGTTGGGACTTTGCAACGATTCACCACCTCACTGCCAAGACTCTACTCTCCCTTCTGCGTGGATAGAAGAAGTAGTCCTTCTTGGCTCTGGGCTTAAATAGCTCTTCATAGTCCACCACCAGAGTTCCTACCTTTTCCTCTGGTTTGCTGGAGAACTAGCCAATCCTGGGTGTTCCATCCCATCCCTGGAAGGAGCAGGAATTAGGCTGTGCATGCTCTGGCCTCTTTCCTTGCCTGACCCCATCAGGCCACTGTTGGTCTGTCCAGGAAGGGCTGTTCAGTTTCAAACCTGCACCTAGGTTTAAAGCCATGGTGTGCTAAGCTCACCACCATCTTCTGCTACTACTTGGCTGAGAGAAGCTGGCCTGCAGCTCCACTTATCAGTCCAGTAGCCATAGGCAAAACCTATGTTCTTCTCTCATTCCCCACTGAGTTCCTTCATGGTTGTCAGGGGGACTGGAGACTGTTCCCAGTCTGGACACCTCCTCACAGGGACATAGACTTGTCATAGACTTAGAATAGGAAGTGATATTATTGTCGTAGCCTCTTCCCTCCCAATATTTGATGGCAATGCTGAAAGGGAAGCAAAGGGAAGGTACCATTTGTCAAGGAAAGGCATGTTTTTTATAGTCATGAACCATACTCACTCATTGTGGTTTTACTTTTACCATCCAAACAAGTTAGAACATTGTTTCTCTTAGGGAACTGAAGGCAGCCCCATACCATTTTGCTTTTGCCATGAAAGGCTTATTCCTATGTTTGCATCTTCATTTCCTTTCACACTTGCTACTTAGGGAAACAACATACTTTGTAGGGGCCACTCTAGAGTTTTAACTACTGCTGCCTCTATTATCTGATATTGGGTACACATGGACTGAATAGTGGCTTAATGTAGATCACTGAGACTGACTGCATTAGAAAGGAAGAGCAACTTGTTTGTAGAAAAAGAATTGTTTTACATCTGCTATAACAACAGAATGAGCATGGATGAAAAGAAATGGGAATAAAACACAAATACTCTAATCCACTGGTATTAGTTTTGTGTCTGAGTAAGAGCCACATTTGCAGTTTCTATCAGTTTACTCCCAGCCCTAGCATGTGGCCTTTACTTCAGGAAGACTTACAGGTTACTTGTTCCATTTGATGGTGTCTTTTTTTGGGTGAGAACTACCTATCAACCATAAGCCTTCCAAATCAAAGGAACTTTCCCACACATTCCTGAAATATATGGGACAGGGTAGGGTGCATTACAGAACCTGGGTGGAACACTGAAGACCTAGAATTGAATATCTAAGTGAATATCACTGTAATCCCTTACATATTACTACTGATGGTAATAGCAGAAGGAACCCAATAATTATTTTTTTGGAGTGGATCATATTTAGAAACCATCCATTAACTCAATTTTTTAGTATCTAAAGGTCACTTATATAAGCTGATTTCCAATACCACATGGGGTTTATAGCTTTTGTTGGAGTCAAAATAGAGTCTTCCTCCTTGGTGCATAAAAATGGCGGAGATTAAGAAAACAAAGAAAGCTTCCTCAGAATGCTAGGGTGATTCTACTCCCTAAGCAGACCCTTTACCTTTCTGACTGCAGGAGTAATGTCCATGCTGTACAGGCCTCTAGAATCTCTCTATAGCTTAGGGGTGATTATCCAATGTGACATTCTGGCTGCCCGTTGTTCTTCTCTAGCCAAAGTCATCTGCATTTCTGTAACACTGGCTGGCTCTGATTTTTCACTTTCCTCCTGCTGGTCGGTAAAGAGTCCCTCATAGCCTCTTGCAAACCCAAAAACAATCCTTTGGGGCTGCAAGCTCTGGCATTAATCCCTAGAGTGTAAGTGGGTTTGCCAAATCTGGGCTGAGAAATTCCCTGGAGATTTGAGGGTGGAGCATGGGGAGCACAGAGTTTACGGAAGAGAGGGAATTCAACAGAATGTGATGCCATGAAGATCACCCCTTCTCCAGCAGGAATTGACCTCTGGAGAGTTAGATTTAATTCCCTTAGGTAGCCTAGGTGCCATGCAGATGATAGCAACCCTAGCTATAAGGCACTTCAACCTAGAGACCTAAAAACATCATACTGCTATGTATGTTGTTCAGAAGGAGTAAGAACTGAATAATACAATTGTAAAAAAAAAGATGCAAGTTACATAGCTCCTCAAATACACACACACTGACATTAAGAATCTTATGGAATAAAATAAGATTCTACATACCCCCCCCCCCCCCCGCATGAAAGTACAGATATGCCAGGGGATGGGTGTCAATTTCTCGGCTGTGAAAGTTTGGACTGGGACTGTGGACCTCATTTGTAATGGAATTTGCCCTAGCCATGGTCAGAGATTTTCCACAATGACAAAACACAAAATCTTTATGCTTTAGAAGGGGGAGGCTTGTTAGAATCGGGTCTGTTTGTAGGCCTCATCCTTGGCCTGGAAATGATGTTCTTGGGGAAAGAAAGCTGTTTCTCAGTTTTATTTGTCTAAGGCTTTCTCATAACAGAGCAGGAAGAGTAGAGGACTTTTTTTTCTTTTGAGAATTTTCAAGAGGAAAATGGGAAGTGAATGGATTTTGAGATAAACTGGATAGTTCTTAGCATCACTAGAATGTATTGAGGCTCATTTCAGTTGCACATGAGTTCTCTCATCATTAAATGAGACCTGGTTATAGATTTTAGGTAAGAAAAAGCAAAAGGATTGTTTCCATTGGCAAGAACATCTGTACCATTTAGTTCATGTTCTATTCTCTTATTACAAACAGGGGAGCCGATTTTATAAAAAGCCAACTTAGCTATTTATTACACCAGCTCAAGCCCTTCATCAGTGAAGTGTGGAAATCTGAAGACAAAACATTTGTGATCATGGTTATTGAACATCATATGTTCACCTACCAAACTTGTTTGTCTTAAAATTTATTGGCACTACTTTGTTTCACATGACATATTATTCCCTGGTCCTATAGATATATGACTTCCTGAGCTTTCCTCAACTTTGTTTACTGGTAATGATGATGGTGGGTGTTGTAATGTGATTTCCACTAAACATCCACTTATCACTATTCCTAATAGAATATATTATATTCCTAATGGGACCATATACTATATACCACTATATATTATTGCCTAATCTAACACATAACAAATTACCTATTGCCAAACATGCACAATCATTCAACTCTTACTCACATAACATACAATTAAATATACAAGAACCATTAAGGATGTATGGCCAGGTTGGGGGGTGTTAGCACTTCCAGTTTTTATAGTCCAATTATTTTAGTTTCCTCCTCTTCTTGGACTATGAAAACAACTCAGTTGTCCATAATAGACCATGGCAATGGCTGCACTTGAGAACTAGAAAAGCTTGGGAGGAAAAATCCCACTATAAAGCTGTATCTTTTCACCATTTGGGGGGTATTCCTATGGAAACATACCTCAATGAAATAAAAATGTTACCATTTGCTCAAAATATGCCATTAAAGAGAGAGGGTAGCAATTGCTAGAGCATACATGAATTAAGAAGTATTTAGCATGCTACATTTTGCATCACTGCTTTGTTTTGTTTAATTAAATATACCTATATAAAGTAAAAGGTTTCTACTTCATAAAAAAAATAAATCCCTGAGTCTCTATTCTGTTTTTTTTGGTTTTATGGGGTTCTGTTGTCACTTCTTTACCTAAAGTGCTGTTTCCTCCCATTTTGCATCTCCCAGCCTTTTTTAATAAGTGATATTCCATTTAAACTACACTTTTAATTGTATGTGCTGCCTTGGCAGAACTATTGACTGATGCACTCAGCAGCTAATGGGAGCTCCAGAGTCAGCAGCCTGTGCCAGCTGGAAACTGAGAAACTCAAAGCCAAGTAAATTATTCTGTCATCAATCAGCTCGAAAATGTTTGAATCACTAATTGGTTTGCAATTTGGGTGACAGTTTATCACAAAGCGCCGAAGCGGTGTCAGGAAAACTTCAGATCTAAGATGAATAATTTTTTTTTCCAGCAACAGCCCACATTCCACCTGCTTTTAAATACATGAGAAGAAGGTTTATCTGCATCTTGAAGAGGTGGCTCAAGCAGCCTTCATTAACTGCTTCCAACTGGGACTATGTAAATCAGGAATCCAGTGTAGAGGCACTTTCAGTCTGTGGTGGTTTTATGAGATTAGATTTGGGGAGGGGGAGTCTCTTTTCTCACTTAGCTTTTTTAAAAAAATTAATGAATTCATAAAGCTGATAGACGAGGGATGTTTGGGGCTTTAACAGCTTAAAAAACTTATCCACAATGGTTTTAAAAAAGGCAATCACCCTTTTACATGAAAATTAGTTGTGCAGCATCTTGCTGTTTTTCACTGATTTATTCTATCTCTGTTGTCATTTTAGCTGGAATGCTAAGCAGCAAGTGATTAGAGCCTTGTCCTTTAAAACAGGATCATTGTGGGCCTTATTAAAGAGGCAGACATGTTTTCCTTGCAAGGGATAGAGGCACAGAAAATACAAAACTTCTGGATTTACAGGGATTTTTTTTTTAAAAGGTTATTTGAAAGGTAGACATTGGATTTGCATTTTGGAAATACCAGTTCCCAGTACCCTCTATTGCATCATGCAGACAAGACTACTAAATTTGAATGGCTTCCAAAAGATACAGTCCCTGTAGGCGGCTCATCAACATCACAATCCTGCACAGAGTTACCCTTTCTAAATCCATTGAAGTCCAACAGGCATAGAACAGTATAATACTGATTGGGACTGTACTTCATAAATAATAATTTGCAGAGGGGGTGCTTATACATTCATGGCCTTCTTGGAGACATAGGCAGTCTTACTATGTCAACCCATCAACTTCAAATGTAATAAAAAACACTATTGATCCTACTGGGAGGCTCAATGGAGACTCTACTATCTCAGGGCTGAGTGGAACTATGCTGTGGAACCATCAACCAAGTTTGGATTACCATAAAATTGTAGCTGGTGACTGACCTTTTTGGGGCCTGGATGGGATTTTTTTGTTACTCCAGACCTTGGCTACTGTGGGACATCTTTTAAAATTGCTTCACAATATGTCTGTGGTGTGGAGTTACAAATAGGGCTACAATCTTTTTTTTTATTTGGATGGGTCTTATAATTAGGAACCACTGGCTGCTATAACAGTTGGGACATAGCTTTCAAAGCAACCTAGAGACATCTTAGGATGAAAGAGATGTTCCTTAAAACAGCCCATCCCACATTTGCCAGCTGGAAAATTGAATTGTAGAAGAGGGAGATGTCCCTTGGTCCCTTATCAACATCAACAAGCCCTTAGTTGCTTGAGAAGCAGCATGCTGGGGGAGGAAAATAACACTTGACTTATCCACTTGGCACAATTAATGTGCAGTTAGGATGACTAAAGTGTGAAGTTTTCCAAAAGACTGGTAGCCATCATGCTGTCTCTTGCACTTTATTTATTTATTTGGAGAATTTATACCCAACATTTCTGCTCTCAAATAGGGCTACCAAGGTACCCTAACAGATTAAAATGTACATAATAAAATCACAGCTTTAAAATCCCATTTAAAACAATTAAAGGTATTAAAGGGTGAAAAATATGCATGTGATAACATAAAAAAAGAAAAAACCACAGAAGAATAAGAAGAATGGATATTAACTGATGGAATGCCAAATAAAAGGCTCAAAACAAAAAAGTCTTCACTTGCTGCAGTGAGAGGAATGTAGCAACAAAAAGGAGACAGACAGGTATTCCTGGTCTTAGTTGCAATCTGCTCTTTAAAAAAATTGAGATGATTATCTGAGGATGCAGATCAGCTATTTCAAAAGTAATTCGAGTAGAAGCTAGCTTACACATTAATGTCTTCTTTGGGGCTGGTGCTTCTTTTGGGACAAAGAGATCTTCCAACTTTATGTTTTTTTTTGCTTCTTCAGGGGAACCTTATCTTAAAAAGTAATATTTTAAGAAGTTTGTGGCATGCAGGGGGGTGGAGCAAGGGGGGGGCTGCGCTTGGGACATGTGCATGCCCTGTGCTCCCTGCTGCAGCACTGGCCACGCCTGCCCCACCCCAGAATGGCCCTGGACTGCCCTGGCTCACGCTCCCACACTGCTGGAAGCACCCAGGGAATCGGGCCCCACCAGCGTTGGCGCTACACCACACTGTGTGCATGACAGAGATTACAGCTGTACTTTTCTTTGAGCTTGAGAGCAGGTGTATATGCTACTTTCATTTTAATTTGTATAAAATAGAAAGTTAGCTTAGGAGAATGCCCCAAAATATAAAGTATTGTACACTTACAAACCTGACACCAACTGGCTTCTCCTCTTCATTTTGAGCCAGGCCCCATTGCGTCTGACAAACCAGAAAACATGGGTCATTTTTTTTTCTTTTCTAACATCATTATGACCCCATTACCCCCCTTTGGGTGCCAATTCCACCACATCCATTGTACAACATCTGATCTGGGTACCAGAATTTAATTGCTTGACCATTTGATGATGGTTCACAGATGAATATTGGAAACTTTTGCCAACTCCTGAACTGATCCTCATCCAACAATTCACTGAACTTAGAACACTACTGAAGATTTTACTCACATAGAGGGATTTTTACTATGGACTGGGATTTTCCCAGGCCTTGTCTTCTAAAATGACCCCCCTGAAACACTTAGCCTCTATGAGTAAAGGAGACCCCCCCAATCCCCAGAACTTGGTTTAGCAGGGCGTTGGAGATCTACAGTGGGAGATGGAAATTGTTAAAATTGTCTTCTGTGTGGTTTGCAGAAAATCTTTCAGTTGAATTTCAGCCAGCTACCACTAAACAAGAAAAACATGGAGTCATAGTGCAAGAGCTTCTTAGAGATGTGTGGATTTGCTCCTTCAGCAACTATCAGGGTCCACATTTGCTGGAGTGGCTATCATTTTTCTAAGAAGTGTGCTAGTCTTGAAGACACAAGTTCACATGCCTGAGCTGATGTGATCTGTTCAGCTGAGCTCTATCTGGATCCCTTTATCCATAATATCCACGATCCAATGCAATCGAATTCAGATCTGGAAAATAGTTACCAAAGGAAGAAGGGATAACAAAGCTATTGTGGTGGCACACTTTACCCCCCAGATTACAAGAAGGAAACAGAGTGTGGTTCAACTTGAGTAAACTTCAATAAATCCAATCATAGCTTTTCCGAAGTGATGAGAGAGTTTGCAAACAAGAATATATGTCAAATGATTAATTTCTACTCTACTAGAAACAAGGGCTGAGGGAATGGGGAAGGCTGGACCCTTATGTGGGTCAAACCAATAATGCAGCCACCATTTTTTTGACAGTTGCAGATGTGGTGAGAATGCCATGATCCAAACACTGTTCATTTCACCTAAGCCTATTGAAATTAGCATGCTCATGAAATTAGCATTACTGCACTCCTGAATGGAGCTGTGGCCTTTTTACAAAATGGCATTCCCCCCCCTCAAATAAAATAAATTATAAATATGTTTACGTTGATTGTTCAGTGGAAACAAATATTTCATCTATTCAGAGTATTGAGAAAAAGTCGGAAATATAAAGTAATGTCTCTCATATAAGAGACCATAGAAACATGAATCGAAGATCAGGACTATTTTCTTACAAGAAACGCGCATCAAAATCTGCGATTAGAAAAATTTCACTTCCTGCTCACTGGTACTGGTAAAAAAATATTCTAGAAGGGTCTTATGGAATTAAGACATGTCCAGATGAGGCTGAGTTTACGGGGTTATTCTGTGTACAGAGAAAATAGCCATATTTGCTATCCTCAAACAATTCTTCCTGTTTTCCAAATTCACCTGGGTAGCTGACTTACAACACTGTCAATTAATTCCCTACTGGAATGGGCGAACAGCCAATGAAGGAAAGGGATTTGCATAAAGGAGAACTACTGGTGAGGAAAAAAGATTTCAATACTCTCCTCTGCCATCCACTCTTCCCTAGTTTACAAGCTGCCCAGTGTCCCACAGTATTTTGCTGAATTTGCAATTGACATTCCTATCACACAGAATGTGCATACTGTCACATTTAGGGTTAGACTTCATTCTTTTTTTTTAATGAGGGAACCTTTCAACAGGGGATGTAGTAGCATAAAACAATGCAAATCCATTTCCCCTATACACACACACGGTTTTGCCAGTCCTTTCAGGGGATCCACTTAATTATTTAAACTTTAGCAGTGACAACCAGCTGTACTTTGATGGTTTGGAAATACTTAAACGCATTCATGTAGTGAAGTAACTTCTTGGGCTTGGCTACTGGAAATACATTATTATCAATTAAAGGTGTATGTGAAAATACTACGTCACAGCTATTAGAATTGCACTGAAATATTACATACCTGAAACTAATCATGTTTGTGGAAGTGTTGAATTATCAATATATGCTCACTATTTGAAGCTTATATAGGCCTTTTAAAAATGTGCCATTTAAAGAGTAATATGTTCACTTTCAGGCAGAGGCATATGGGGCCCAGATTGCATCCAGAGTCAGAAAGAGCCTCCTCTGGGCACCTTGCCCCTCCCACCAGTTTAGCATTTGCACCCCCCCCCCCAGCATGGTGTGTGAATCCCTTCCCCACCCTATTCCCCCAAGCCCAACTTACCTGAGCTGGCTTGGGCAGGGGATTCTCTTGCACATCAGGGCTGTAGCTTGAGGGAGAGAAGCTGGCTGCGTGGCAGGCCAGCCCACTCTTCCCTGCCCAGCAGCACTTTCGTGGCACCACCACGAGGGAAGGGGAGAGAAGCCTGCCAAGGTTCCCCGGCACTGTTTTGCCCTTCCCTCCCAAACAGCCCGGCTGCTTGGAAAGGAGGTGAAGTGGCCACTGCTGGGAGTTCTGGCGGCACCTTTCGCACCACTTTGCTCCCCTCTGAGCAACTTGGAAAGGAGAGCAACGGCAGCTGCTGGGGCTCCAGCAGCCCCCCTGCCATCTCTCTTCCATCTGAGTAGCTCGGAAAGGAGGGAAGTAGCCACTACTAGAACACTGTAGTGGCGATTGCAAGTGAGAGGTGCTGTTGTTTAGGCTTACCCGTGGGGAGAGACTCACTGGTCACATGGGGGCCAATTTTGCACCAATATGTGACCAAGATGCCATCTACCTAGTGACATTGGATACATATGTCACGGAATTCGATCACATACTCTACTTTGGGGGGGTCCAGAGTCTGAATTTACTATTACCATTACACTTTCAGCATTTCAAGGTTCTTAATCATTATATTGACAGAAAGAATTTGTCAGGGAGATGTGCAAGATAAAGCACCACTGGGTGTGTCTTCAACTTATATAGTTTGCCCATCAGAAGTACACATTTGATGTATATCATTATCGGGGCTCTATATGAGATGGGTCCAGTTGCTCAGGGGCCATTGTGGCCAACAGGGATCTCTCTTTTGTGGGGCACTACCCAGTGTACCTCAGAATTAGGCAAGATGTTACCTGCTTTCCAGACTACTGCCTTTATGCTACTTTCTGAGGGACAGTTAGCTCCAGGAGGCCACCTGGAGCTCCCTGGGCTCTATCACTCTTTCTTCCCCTCCCATACCTGTCTCTGGGAGGTGCTTGGGTATCCAGACCAGCTAAATCCCCTAGGGCTCCTTGGTCTTCCTTGAAGGGCCATCAGTCTGGCCTGGGAGGAGGTTCCAATAGAAAGAAAAACATGGATCCAAAGACCTCAGTCAACTCTGGAGGAGGCTTTGCTGCAAATGGTGTATCACAGGAGAAATGGACCCACAGAACCCAAGTCTGAGTTTTCCACCACC